>NW_022196913.1:21052061-21091516 GCF_008632895.1 Mastomys coucha | reverse complement strand
CTGAGTGAGGTAACCCAATCACAAAAGGACAAACACGGTATGCACTCTCTGATAAGTGGTTATTAGCGCAGAAGTTTGGAATACAGGAAAAATAACCCACAAACCACAAGAAACTCAAGAAGAAGGAAGACCAAAAGGTGGACATTTCATTCCTCCTTAAAAGGGGGAACCAAATACCCACGGAAGGAGTTGCAGAGATTAACTATGGAGCAGAGACTGAAGGAAGGACAAGCCAGCCTAAATATAGTTATCTTCTGAGAGTACCTGACTAATACAGATGTAGAGGTTCACAGCCATCCATTGAACTTAGTACAGGGTTCCCAGTGAAGGAGTTAGAGAAAGGACCTATGGAGCTGAGGGGTTTGCAGCCCCTTAGGACTAACAACAATATGAACTAACTAGTACCCTCAGAGCTCCCAGGAACTCAACCACCAACCAAGGACTGCACATGGTGGGTCTGATTGTTCTGGCAGCACATGTATAGTAGAAGATTGCAAATTTTATCATCAATAGGAGGAGAGGACCTTGGCCCTGTGAAGGTTCTGTGCCCCAGTGTTGGGGAATGCCAGGGCCAATAAGTGGGGGAGTGTGGGGTGGCAGACATGGGGAGCGGGGAGGCAACTGGGGTTTGTTTTTGTTGTTTTTGTTTGTTTCTTTGTTTGTTTTTTTGGAGGGGAAACTGGGAAAGGGGAAATTTACATGTAAATAAAGAAAATATCTAATTAAAAAACATGCTACAATGAACATTGGGTATAGCTTCTCTTTGACATTGAAATTTCATTTCCTTTATGCTCTCTGTTTACATCGTGAAACTTCTGTATCATAAGATAGTTCTCTTCTTAATTTTTGAGAAAAATCTATACTGTTGGTTCATGATGGCTTTGAGTTTATTACATTCCTATCAACAGAAGGAAAGATTTTTTTCTCTACAATATAACTGACTCTCATCACCAAGCTTTTTGGTAGTTTAAACTGATCTCACAGTAGGGGGTCTTTACATTTTTTAAAAAGATGTATTTACTTTTTCATGTGTAGGAGTCTTTAGCCTCTGAGAATGTCTATACACCTTATGTGAGCCGTGATCATGAAGACCACAAGAGAATGTCTGGTCCCCTGAGATTGAAGTTATAGATAGTTGTGCGCCACCACATGTATACATGTATACCACATGTATACATGACATGTATACATGTATACTGGGTCCTCCGGAAGAAGAGTCAGTGCTCTCTAGTTATCTCTTTAGCCTGAGGTAGAGTCAGACTCCCCTGGTGAGTAGCGCTAATGAGACTTTTCACCCTCATGCTTGCCGATTATTTGCATATCTTCTTTGAGAAATAAATATTTGTGTTCTTTGCCCACTTTAATTTGAAAAAATCAGACTACACACTCCTACACAATGCAATATTATTCATTCTTTCAAACTGGAATTTTGTAGTATGAGACAAGTGAATATAAATATATGGAAGATACTGTTAAGTGAACCAAGCCAGCATAGAAAAGCAAATAATAATCTCTCTTATACATAGAATAAAAACACTGCATCTCATAGAAACAGAGCAGAAGATGATAGCCATAGGTATGTCTACACTGGGGATATGGTGGAATTGGTGAGAAGGAACCATGTTTAAGTCACATGGGGTAAATAAGTTCTAGATATCTAATGAGCACATAGTGATTATAGATTATAATGTCGCATTAGACACCTGAAATTTCCTGACAATAGATCAATCTTAACACATGTTTGAGCTTACCTTCCAGAAGGTGGAGGCTAACGCAAAACAGTCCTAACCATTTAATGTTAGGTCCTGACTTTACATTGTAAAATGACTGATGGTGGCTAAGAAAAGTGAACTTTGTCACTAGAAGCAGAGAGATGCCAGCGTTTTTCCAGGAGCCCAAAGCAGGGAATGGTGTGGGTGTACCTGTGTGCAGCAGGGCTTGCAGAACAGCAGTTAATGAGGCTTCTGGACGATCATTTCGTGGGACTAGAGAATACTTAAGTGTAGAGAGAAGTTGAACTTTTAGCTAAATGAACTCTTATCTAGAACTGAAA
The DNA here is from genome assembly GCF_008632895.1 of Mastomys coucha. Classification (NCBI taxonomy): domain Eukaryota; kingdom Metazoa; phylum Chordata; class Mammalia; order Rodentia; family Muridae; genus Mastomys; species Mastomys coucha. The sequence goes on along the minus strand of NW_022196913.1, from coordinate 21,089,463 downwards.
TTGAATTCAAAAGGTCCACATGTATGTCACAGTAAAGTGAATCTTTTGGGGGCTTGGTCGAGAGTACAGCCCCACTCTCATCCATGACGTCATCTACGCCCCTGCTCCTTAACAGGCTCTGTGAGCCTGACTTGCAGAACCACTGGGATTGCCAGCAACATGGTATGACAACGATTTCTGATTATATTTTCATTTATTTTACTTTTACATTCATGTGCATGTGTGTGTGTGGGGGGGTGGCAGGTGTGTGGAGGTCAGAGCACAACTTAAGAGAGTTCTTTCCTTACATTGAGTGGGTCCAGGGATAAAACTGAGGTCTGTAGGTGACTCTACCACTGAGCCATTTCACCAGCCTCTGATGAGAGGGGAAGAAGGACCCCAGCACACATATAGATATTTTCCCTATTCTATCCTGCACTGGCAAAGGAAATTAGCAGCTGGGTACAGTCTTTCTGAGCAACAACTGGCATCCTTGGAACACTTCTGACCACTGCACAATCTCCCTTACAGAGTGTGCATTGCTGACTCAAGGAGCCACCCGCCAAAGGCGGAACCCCTTCTTTTCTTTTCCACCCCTGCTTTGGCACCTCTATTGCTATAAATACACCCTGTGTGTGTAATTACACCCTGGAACAGAAGTGGCTCCAGCAGCTCCTTGCTCCAGGCTATTGTGTCAGCAATATACCTCTGCAAAGCATATAAAAAGACCAGCTACTCAGGAGGTAAAGAGAGAGAAAGGATAAAGGGGGAAATATAGCAACAAACAAAACTCATAAGACTGCATTATGAGTCTTCCCAGGAGAATAAAAAGGCTCCAAAACAGTGAGTCCTGCCTCTGGAGCATACAATATGGTTTTTATAAACTTCCAGGTCTCTCTCCTATTCCTCCACACCCCTATCTAATACAACATAACTTCTTTAAAAATTGAGTAGAAAAACCTATTTTATGTTTAATTATAAATTAAAAAAAAACCAAAATTTCTAAATATTGTAGTATCCTTCAGGAAGATAATATTACAGAGCCCAGAAAGCACTCTTTAGATAGCCTCGCTTCCTATCTATGGCCCATGCACACCATGCTGCAGCACCCAGCTACAAAGAAGAGCTAATCTTGACTAGAATGATAGAGGGGATGCAGGCCTATATCATTGCCTGGGACAATGACTGTCTCTAGGTTTGGGGCCCTGCCTGCCCAGCTCTCATTTAGAGGTCCCAGCTGTATGAAGACCTTCATTTTGGTAAGCTACCATAGGCCTACTCAGTGAGGTGCTGACCAGGCTATGGAGAAAGCCTGAGATAGACATTAAAGCACCTATGGAGATTTATCTAAGTGTCTGTCTAAACTTTTCCTCATCTCTGCTTGCTTCAAGCTCTAATGTCTGTTAAAGAACAGAGTAACCTATGTATGTCCTGAACCTATTTATCCTCCACTCAGCCTTTCTTTCTCTGCTATTCTTTCCCTACATGAAGACGTGTAGCTAAGGCTTTGAAAATTAAATTCATTAAGTTGCCACCAATATCCAGCCTCTTTAGATAGACTTCCCTGCTTGCTTGCTTTCTCTCTCTCTCTCTCTCTCTCTCTCTCTCTCTTCCTTTCTTTCTTTCTTTTTTGGTTTTTTGAGACAGGGTGTTTCTGTATAGCCCTGGCTGTCCTGGAACTCCCTCTGTAGACCAGGCTGGCCTCAGAAATCTGCCTGCCTCTGCATCCCAAGTGCTTGGATTAAATGCGTGTTGCACCACTGCCCGGCCCTATTTCTTTCTTTATAAGAAGAACCCATCATACAGATCAAGAGAAAGTGTGCTTTTTAAGATAGTCAACCAACAACCATTGCTTAAACTATATGTGAAAGAAAACTCTACTTAGCACCATTTGAATTCTGAATCTCTTTCTCTCTGTCTCTCTCTGCCTCTCTCTCTCTCTTTTTCTCTCTCTCTGCCCAAACATAAACTAATGAGTGTCAATGATTTTTAAGCAAACTGAAAAAAATATGAGGATCCTGGTATATAACATATTCATGACAGTCTCTAGATCCTGGTATATTACATATTTAAGATTTTCTCTGTGCTCAGGAAACCCCATTTCCACATGATATTACATTTCCATGAAGAGGCTAGCAGAATTGTATTCAGGGTGGGACATAAAGCCCTAACAGGAAAAATAATACCTTTGCTCAGTCTTCAGTGATGATTGGGTTCTACATAATTTTCTCCAAATTATTTCATGTGGTTTTCTAAATCATATTCTATTAAGACTATAAAATGAATGAAGTGTGTGTGTGTGTGTGTGTGTGTGTGTGTGTGTGTGTGTGTGTGTGTGTGTGTGTGATTTCATTTGATTTACCAAGAGTAAAAAAATAAATTTTGGATAAGTGTTCACAGTATTTCAGAGAGTAGGTTTGTGGGTATGACAGAAAGCTTCCTAATTTCCAGCTACTTTTCTGGGAGTTTTTGTACTATGGGTGATAGTATAACTGTCTTCAGGAAGCTTTAAGTCTATAGTGATATAAGTACCCCCTAGAGGATGCTATGAAGTAAATTAAGAACAGAATTGAAAAAGAAACACAAAAAGGTAAGGGAAAATTCAGAATATGTCATGCCTGATGCTGATGTGATTATAGTATCATGTAATTGTGAGATGACCATAGTCTTAAAAGTCTCTGAAAGTAGCACAAAAACATGAAAACAGTTATTGGCATTTTTTTTTGAGTTTTTGAATTTCAGACCCACTGTCATTTTACTGGCAATTGTATGCAGTAATGAGGTAGGAATATGAAATACAAGACATAAAATTCCTAGTTTGGGGAGTGCAAGGCTAAAGAAGTCTCAGGTTATGATTCAATATCGCTAGCTTGTTCCATCAGGACATGTCTGAACTTTCATGCGGTCTCAAAAGTCTGTAGCACACACAGGCATTGCCACAGTTAGCTTTGGAAAGAAAACGATTCATTGTAATTCTTCTGAGTAACAGAACCCAGGAAGGAGATGAGGTTCATTCTGACTTTTTAGTAAATTTCAGTATCATAGTGATAGTTATCACTATGTGTTAACTATGTGTGATAGTGTTAAGAAAAAAAAAGTTCTGTGGTCAGAATGTGTTCATAGGATGAATCTCATCTTCCATAAAAGCTGAAAGCATGAAGAATCACTTAACAATACATTGACAGCCCATTAAGTCATCCTCTTGAGTTTCTTTTCAAATAGTCTAATATTGATAAAAAAAATTAAAACCTCATATTTTGGAGAATTTGATGGGAATGGTGGCAGTTGTAGTATGTGTCCTGTTCACACAAGTGTGGAAGGGAGCCACAGAACAACTCTCAGTGACAGACTGAGTGACACTAACCTGCAAGCGACTCAGCTGGGAGCAGCTGAACTTGACAATTTATTACTAGATTTCCTCTAGTGTCTGGATTGATATGGTATGGGAGTGGTGGTTTAGAAAATAGTTATAGGGACATAGTGGTTGGTAACATACCAGCCATATAAATGACAACATTTAACTAAAGCAGCAAACCCATGACTACAAATTGTGATGGCTTAATGATGCAGCCATAGCACAGATTTTAAACAGACATCTGTGCAAAACACAAGCATTGATCCCAGAGTTGAACGGAGCGACTTGCTCTCTGCCTTAGACACAGCCGCGACATGCTCTCTGCCTTAGACACAGCCTCGTGTCCTCCACTTGCCCGCCACAGGCAGGAGGACGCTTGCTTCATGCTGTCAGCAACAAGATGTCTCTTCTACCAAAATGGAGGCACGCTCCAATGCTCTGATCTCTGCCTCTGCCACAGTTCACTGCGCTCTGTATGGTCAACTTTAATGACATCTGAATAAACTTTATACATATGAAAAATACCACATCAAGAAGCCCATTAGTATCATCTATGACCATTAGGTCACAGAGCTTTATGGAGCTCTGTTTCTGTAAACATAAACCAAGACCCTGGTGGAAATACATGTATGTCTCTATCCAATTCTTTTCCGGCACCATCTGAATTAGGAACATCCAACGTCTCTAAGAAATATCCTGTAGCTGCAGAAGCCCCAAATAATTCAAGCTAGAGCAATGTAGACAAAAAGTTGAGTCTCTTCCTGCTATAAAGAAGAGTTCTTTTATTATCAACACAAGGATTGGCACACGTCACCAGGAGGAATGGATTTTACTAGGGAACAGCCATGATTGACAGACTCTATTTCAAAGATTGGCCTACATCTTCCTGCCAAGAGGATGATACTATTCTAGAAGAGACTGGAAAGTCTTGAGGATGCCTCTATCTTCAGTAAGGCAAGTTTGGCAGGGTATTTTTCACAACAACCAACACCCCACTAACGTGGGCCCTGAAGAGCACAGAAAAGATGACCATTACTAGGAACAATACTAAATGGTCATAGCCCAGGTTTCTTTCCCGCTTACATCATACATACCATCCTCCATAACCAGCCAGCCATCATTGGCCTCTCTGGCAATGTTTGCACTAGCAATTATTATGACTTTATTATAGCCTCTTTCAGCAACTTATGAGTTTTACAGCCATATTACGAGTCTGTTTACAGTTAAGTGGCAGTGAGTACTATTAAAGCGAGTACTGTAGATAGTTTTATGACTTACGTTTGCACCATCAGAAACATTCAGCGTCTGTAAGCAGTACCAGAACCCCAGTGAGATGGTTTAGGGCTGATCAAAACAGGGAAATAAAGAGGCTTTGTTTTATTTGCCAGAGGCAGGTCTCCATCAGGCCAGAGCTTGGACTGGATCACTAAACTATGAGTGTTTTGTGTATATGCCAATGCTAGGAACATCTCTACAAGATTTAGGGTATTACAATTAAGATAATTATGTTGCAGTTAAAATTATTTGCTATTGTCAAATAATAAAACACTCAAATTCATAGAGACAGGAAGTAAAATGGTTGATGGCAGAGATTACTGGGAAAAGGAAGTGGAAGGTTATTATTTAATGGTGTGGAGTTTGAATTTGGGAAGATAAAAAGTTCTGCAGACAGACTGTGATACACAATACTCTGAATGTACTCAATGTACTGAAATCTCTTAAAACAGTTAAAATGGAAGGTGAGGGCATATACTATTACCTTTAGGCAGAGGATAAGGGGAAGAATATCTATGCAGTTATAAATGTTGTAAAAATACCATGTTGAAATAGTATTTAATAGTAAAGCAGACTTGATGAAGCAAATATTTATGTTTAGTATAAGATATTCAACCTTGTTAGGGTCTCCACTTTTCCTTCAGAGACAGTATTAAGGGTATTTTTAATGTGGTAAATATTTTTATTATCCTAAATTAAAATCCCCTCAGATTATTTATAACTGAGAAGTTTGGTTATAGAAGATCTTATGGTAGGCTATCAATTACTTTTTGTTTGCAATGTAATCAGTTGTGGATATTAGAAAGCCCTGGTAAATATGCCCACTCAAAACACACTCTTGGTATTAGATACACATTTTAATTCTCATGATAGTGGCTCACTTTCTATTTCTAAGACCAAAGATACCTGCATTGTCTCCCACTGTAATCTTGCTTTACTGCTGAGGAGTTTCATATTAAAAGTGATAGAGATGCAAAATGCATGGGCATCATATTTATTGTCCTACATGCACAAGCAAAGGAGAAAATGACAATAGATAGGTGGGTAGGTAGGTAGGTAGATAGATAGATAGATAGATAGATAGATAGATAGATAGATAGATAGACAGATAGATAATTTTGAGTATTTCCCATCAACCAGCAACTGGCAAATACTAAGCAAAATTTGCATCACTCAGTTACATCCCTCATCCCCAGTGCTCTGTATAATTTTGGTTGACAGATTATAGCACCAGAGAGTGAGCAAATCCTTCCCCGTAGTGCTTGCCTGTGGAGACTCACAGAGGTACTATAATCAGGAACTGGAAGTACTTCTATGTCTGTGGTAAGAGAGGCTTCAGTTCTAGAGGTAAGCCAGGTGGGTGGACACATGACTTGGAGAAACACTTCTGGGGTTTGGGTATGGAATGTTGAACCAAATTGGAATAAGAGTCTAAGAGTCAAAACAGGAATAACACAATGCTTTCTTATTTTAGAAGCAGATCACTGTCCTGATAGTACAACCATTTTTGTTATTGTCTTAGGGTACAACCATTTTTGTTATTGTCTTAGAGTTTCTATTCCTGCACAAACACCTTGACCAAGAAGCAAGTTGAGGAGGAAAGGGTTTATTTAGCTTATGCTTCCACACTGCTGTTCATCACCAAAGGAAGTCAGGACTGGAACTCAAGCAGATCAGGAAGCAGGAGCTGATGCAGAGGCCATGGAGGGATGTTCCTTACTGGCTTGCTTTTCCTGGCTTGCTCAGCCTCCTCTCTTATAGAACCCAAGACTACCAGCCCAGGGATGGCACCACTCACAAGGAGCCCTCCCTCTTTGATCACTAAGAAAATGCCTTGCAGGTGGATCTCATGGAGGCATTTTCTCAACTGAAGCTTCTTTCTCTGTGATAATTCCAGCTTGTGTTGTTGACACAAAACCAGCCAGTACAGTTATATATTTTAGTTCTAGACAAAATTATATAAAGGATGCTGCCTAACCTAAGTTTTACCTCCTAGAGCTCTGAACTCCTGATTTTATTTGCTATTGGGGCCTGTGAGTAACAGGCATAATAACATTAGTTTCATATAGTCAACATTTACTGAGTTATCACTGTGTGTGTCATGTGCTATGCTTGTAAAGCATAAATGGAATTAACATGTACCTATTGCTAGTTTTATATGTATTGCTTCATCTAATGCTCACAAAATATGGTGAAGTAGTATCATGGCTCTTCCCAGTCCACAGCTATAACATGGGAACTTAAATTAAGTATATTGTTAATGTCCTCTAGCAAATAAAACACAGAAAGCACTTTAATTCAGATCCCTTTAAGTCATGGCTTATTTATTGAACCATTATGCTAATTCCAAGTACTCTCTTTAATCGGAATTGAATAAATGCAGACACTGCTTTGACAAAAGCCTATGGCTGCTGGTCTATACTGCTGTGGTAGAGGACATGTGACACTATCTTCACCAGAACTGTGATGCTGAATAATTTACTTATTTATCTTATGAGAGAGTCAATTCTCATCTTTTTTAATTCTTAGCACTAAGAGATTTCTTTGTCCTTTAACTTATAGTTTCAATTAAAAAAAACAGAATAAGATGATTTAGTTTTGTGACACATAATAAGAAAATCAGTATGACAAGAGTCACAACTGTACTCAGCCTAATAGGTAAATAAGTAAGGACATCACTAGAAAGGTTATATGTATGTGTGTGTATATATATATGTATATATATGTGTGTATATACATACATACACACACACACACACACACACACACACACACACATATATATATGGAGAGAGAGAGACAGAGGGAAAGAGTAGGCTGCTCTATTTTAACCAAGCCTGATTTGAAAATGATTAACATAAAATGTTGACAAGGTATGAAGAAAAACTGGCATTTTGAGGAAAAAATTAGAAAGCAATTTGGTCAATTGAAACAAAAACTAGAGACTCCACATACTAACTGAAAGACTAGCATGCCACCCAAATGATCAGAGAAACGGCTAATGATGGGACTGATTAAATATGCTTCAAATCAATCAAGGTTTAAGCTCAGAAGTTTTGATTTATTATATAAAAATTTAGTAGATCCAAGTTTAACACTGTGGTCTTAATATTACAATCCGATTGCATGTGCCTACTAAAAGTTCATGGAATACTTGTAGCTGTGGAACACCAAGATGAGGGAGCTGAAGCTGGAGAGTCATCTGAGCCTGTAAGTTCAAGATAACCCTTGGTAACAAAGCAAGACCCTGCACCAAGACAGAAGAAAGCAGAACTAAAGAACAGGAAAGAAAATACTTAGCAAGCAATGTTTTTTTGGCTGTGTTTGTGCGATTCAAAGTGTAGTTTTTGTGTAAACTCTATATTTAAGTTTTCTCTATACTGATGCCTTCTATTGTCCTATTCTTTAATACACATGCCCTCTGAAGAAACTGTTCCGAATGGAATACCTGCACATATCCTCCAGCCTTGTTATCGCCTGGTGGTTTTCTTTTTTATATTTTTATGTACTTTATCTTTAAGAATGCCCATTCTGTTGTGGCTGCAATATAGCTCAAGGCATTTCCAAAATCAACAGTTCTTGGGTCGCCTGGACCTGAGCTTGTCCAGAGACTGGCTGACAGCAGACCACTTGGTGAATTTGGAGTGCTGGGTGGGAAGGATACAGCTGCTGGACATGGAGCATTTGGTTCTGAGTAGGACTTGGCTACACAGTGAGTGCCTCCACCTGTTTTCTAAATTATGTCTGTGAAGCGTGGCTTCAAGTCACCCCAGGGTTCACTCAGTTCCTTCTTGTGGGCCATGGGCCGGTGTTTCCTCCTGAAGGTTGTCATTTTATTAGAGATGACAACAGATACAAAGCAACCTGAAGGCCGGTGAGAAGTATGCTGTGCCGCTCATGGTCCTTGTGAGAATCCCAGGGTCAGTGAGCAGAGGGGAAGCCTGTCCAAACATCACATGTGTTGATGTGGCCCTTTCTCGTTGCTTCTGTGTAGCTTCATCTGAGACTCGGTAGTTTTGTTACTTGCCTCCAGATACTTCACAAAAGATTTCAGTTGAGCCACATGTCTAACATCTTTCACACATGCTGGCTCTAAGGTTATGAATTAGGTGGGATTCACCTAGTAGCTCTATCAGGGAGGTTTTATGAGAGGTGAATTCATCTGTGGGAAATGCCGATAGAGCTTTGCCTTTTGATCCAGTGTGTGATTATAAAATTTGGCAGCTTTGTTAGCTGCTCCTAAAGAAGGGCTCCTTCAGGGACATGCTCGAATCACTAGTTAGATCCTTGACTTGGATTTGACAGTCTAATTTACTAACTCACTTTTCCTTTTCCTTTCCTCACTTTTTCCTTGCTGGAACCTGTGCTAACACGAATGACATCTAGAGCAGGAGCACTGAAATTCAGTCCAGCTGTTAGTACATGAACCTGGTTGTGAGTTTGCCACCTACTCCCTTCTGTTTCATTTTCAAAATGAAAAAGACGCTTTCCTGAGGCCTGCCAGCCCACAAAGTAGGAGTCTTTAAAAGATTTGTTGGATACATATGATGAGATTGAGATGGGAAGCAATCAAAAACTTAAACAGGAAGCAGTTTGGTGCTGGAAGATTATGCCAAGGATAACAGATACTGGGGTAGAGATGGAAAAATAGCAAAAGGAACAATTTGAGAAGATTCACTTTCTATGTGATGTCAAGAATCATAAACTTAGGTTGGTACTTGCTATCTAGAGAAAACAGTTAACTTATTATAGACAATATTTAAGAAATATTGAGATATCTGCATCAATATATATGTATATTAGTTTATATTAAGAATATACCTAATATATATTTATACCTCTATCTCTATCAATATGTGTATATACATATATGTTGTAACATAAGAGATAGTTGAATATTGATTAAGTTTGGGAAGTAGATTAGGATATAAATATGATGATGTTTGCATGATGGGAAGAATGTCTATTTATGTTTAGTATTGATTATGATATTAAATATTAGCATTATATAGTTCCTTAAGGATTGAGGCAGAAACTTGAAGACTAAATTTACTTGTTTGTTGTAGTGAGAATTTTGCTTTCTTTAAAAAAGAAAACACAGAAATTAGAAGGTGTTTTCAATTTAATTCCGGGTGTGGGGTATGGGACTTCTTCAGATTGTCCACAGCAGCTGTTGGTGGATTGGTTGCTTGTTGTTAATCATGGTTTGTTAAGTAGTTGTGCGCAAAAAGAAGAAACAAGGACAAGAAATTAGATATCATGACAGCAAAGATGAAAGTTGCCTCAAGATCAAACTCAACATCCCTAATCAGTGGGAAGAAGTCTTAACAATAGTGTCACTTCCCTCTCCCATTCTCTCTCTCCCTCTATCCTTTTTTTCTTTCCTATCTAGTGTTAGGAAGTGGAAAGAGTGGAAAGGGGGTAGAAAAGGGTGGAAGGAAAAAGAACCCACAAAGACAGTCTATAGTATGTCTTAAAATTATGGCTTGTTTCCTCTGTGTTTTACACACCCTTCCATTTTACCATTGTCCACCAAACATAATTCTTTCATTCCTGCTAAGTATTTACCTCCAAATTAAGTGTTCCTTTGCTCTTGGATGTTTCTTAGGTGGTAGGAAAGACCAGAAGAACAGAATAAATGAGAAGACAAATCAACAAAGAAGCAAGGATGCAAACCACACAACCCCTCCAGAAGTAAAAAGGCACCCTGGCTGACTTAGATTATTTAACTGAGTTTATGAAATAACTAAGTTTTGAGTACAATTGAAATTTGATTATATTATTTTATAGTATTCTATTTATGAGCTGCTTCAAACAAGCAACTGTGTAGCAGTGATTATTAATCCAGCAAGTTCTTTAATTGATACTAATTCAAGTTGTTAAGGACATTTAACAATGACAATAGCAAACTCTGAACCTACCACAATTCAATCTTTTTCTCCCTTAATACTTCCTTCCTTATTTCTATTCATTTATTTAGCAAATATTTCTTAGCCCACCTTTTAATGTGCCAGGTACTAAGCAAAGGTTAAAATGGTACTTTTTGTTAAGGAAAACAAAAAATGAAAGGCCAACTTACCAAGAATTGTCTGGATAAATTAAACTGGATTGCTGAATCTATATCATTTTCAATATAAACTTTTGTGACAAAATGTACTATTGGCACTATTCACATTTAGGATACTATGTTTAGGACACTGCAAAGGAGTAGATTGTAGAAGTTTTAAAGGCATCTCTGGACTCTTTCTACTCGACTTCAGCAGCACTCACTTCCCAGATGAGACAACACAAATGTCACCAGACAATGCCAAATGATACGCAAAATCCTGTTCCTTTAAGGACCTCTGGTATCAAAGAAAGAGAGGTTTATCTCCATGAAAATCATGGTGGAATTATCCTAGCAGTGCACTTATGCAGGACTAGGACAAGTAAGCAAGACCTGTGTGAGCATACACATGCAATTGTAGGCTAGATGTGAATGCAGGGGGATGGGCTAGCTGACATTTAAATTTAAGGTCAGCTGGTGTCATGTCCTGGGTCCTCTTTCCCAAAGTCTGGTATTTAAAGAAATAGTTGGCTTTTATTTGACAAATTCGCAGCGGTAGACTTTCTAAGCAAAAAGAATGCAATGGTTAAAATGCTCTCTCAAAGCTTGCTGTGTTTTGTATGATGACCTAGGCCTTGTATACTACCCTACAAAAGTCTGAACTTAATGCTCACAATAGCTAGCTTTCTATTAGTTCTAAATATGCCAAATCTGTGATACGTTTGGTCTGTGTTTTATGTGCTGTGTGTAAGTCCTTGACCATTGTATAGGATAAGGATGATGATTATACTAATTGAAATGGTTCCTGGAGCCTTATGGTTGTTGTATCTTGGTTGTGTGACATATTGTTGGTTATATCTGTGATTTATATGCTGCTGAGTCCTTGGTCAGGAATACAGCTTCCAATTATCTGACCAATTATAACATGATTTCATGGGAAAACTGCAGCAGCTAAAAGTGTTGACTAGAGTCAGAATTGCAGCCCAATAGCAAGTACACAACTGAATTCTGCTGTGGTTGACATCTTCCAGTGTTTGCGAGGCAAGTCCTGAGTGAAGCCCTCCACCCTTGATGATTTGTGTGCTTGTCCTCAAGCTGGATGGGGCCATTTTATAGCTCTTTTGTGATCATGATGTTCAATTGTAAAAACTGTTCTGAATAGCATCCCAATTAAAAATAATTACTTTATTATGACAGAATATACTAACCTTTGTTCTTGAGGAGTACATATTCAAACGCTAAGTATATCCAAACATCTGGCTTTATCATAATGAAGTGCAGGAGTTGCTATTTAGTTTTAGAATGCTATTTCAATTTCCAATAATTTGTCCTCTGTAAGTACTTAATTACAATGCTTTGATACTTGTACTTGTCATAGAATATAATCTTTATGTCATTGTTCCCACTTTTTCAATTTCTACCTCTTTCCTTCAGAACTACTGGAATTTGGGGACAGCTGATTCCTCTTTGACAGATAGGTCATCAAGTTAGGGGCTGAGCAGCTGGAGATAAAATATCTGTTCCTGTTATACATCATGCACATTGATTTTTATAAAGTAATATCTTTTCAGAAATATTAAAATGGAATAAAACATACTTTTAAAATCTAACAGTATTGCATAATTCTCCAAACTTCCATTAGTCCACACAAAGTGAACACATTATCTAAATTAGAATTGTGTACTTGCTATTTAAATGTAACTCCAAGATAATTTCCATTGTCCATTATTGTAAACATAGTTTTGCATTCAGAGGGGAAGTCTAGAGAATCTACCACAAAATGTCATAATGACATATTGTCCACACACTGATGTCTCACAATGGCAAAAGACTTCAAAGCTCATTAACATATGTAGAATTGTTTGTGCTTTCCTTTATAATTCTGCAAGCTCACTTGCAGTTCAGCCATGCTAGAGTGTGCTCACTTTTCTTGCCCGGTTTTACCTTTGGGCTAGACTCAGGTTTGATGCACATTGAGTTAGGACCCTAGGCTGAAAGAGCGGCATCTGCTTATAGCCCTCTTCACAGCAGATAGCCAGAGCCAAAGAGCCAAGGCAAACTCACATGCTCATCTGAGACCTGTCATTGTCATAGCCACTAACATCCTATTGCACTTAGAAAGCGCACTAACATGATGCTGCATAGATGAAAAAAATTCATATGGCTAAATCTAGTACAAGTGGTCAAGGAGATAAATTCTTCCTGCACAGGAAAGGGGAATCAATAATATTTGCTGAACAACAATCCCAAGTGTCACAAAAATATAGCATTTGAAAGGGATAGCGATGGTAAAATTGGGCAGAGGAGAGAGTGGGAGGAGGAGTTAGTACTAAGGGTGTTTGAGAAGGCATATGGAAACCGACTAGCTTATCAGCTCCTTAGATAGCCATTTAAAATTCATCATAATATGCATATAAAAGAGTTTAATTGGACTTCACCTTACAATGAGCGGTAATTCTCAGTAGCTAAATAAAAAGCCCAGGGGCACTTGTGGTATACTTTCCCTCAAGTAGTTCCTCAGATATGCCTTGAAGACCCCAAAATCAAGGGAGCCTGTTGTCATTGCTCTGGGTTGCAAACCAGAAATTTACGGGAAGTTGATCTTTAAACTATTGCTTTTGTGAGTTAATAAGCTGACATTTTGATTGTACTGTAGTATTTGATGTTTTAATTAACAGAGATGACTCAGCAGTTAGAATATTTGCCTCTCAATTATGAGAACCTGAGTCTCCATCCTAGCCTACACAGTGAGAGGCTAACAACTGGCTATTATTCCAGCTCCAAGGCATCTGATGTCTACTTCTGTGTGAAACTGTGCGCATGTATACATGCGCGTGCACACACACACACACACACACACACACACGAAATAAAGTAACTCAATTTTACACGTATGCATGTTTGTAGAGAGGATGAAGGAACGTTACCAGCAGCACATTTCTGAGTGCCTGAGTACAGACGTTTTAATACTTTCACTCAGTTCTTTCTCTTCTTTCTTCAGAGAGGGTCTCACGATGTAGCCCTGGTTGGCCTGGAACTCACAGAGGTTTGCTGTCATGCTTCACTTTGCCTCCTGACTGCTCAGATTAAAGGCACACACTGCCACGGTCTGCTCATTTGTCTCTTTACATCACACAGATACTACTTTCTTTAAAATATCCTTATATAAAGCTGCAACATCCACAAGGAGCCCAAAATAGTTGTAGAACTTAAGACATATGATTAATTGACCATAATTAAAGTGTGAAAAGTGCAGAGACAGTTGGTTGAAATAAATATGAAGTCATAAGAAATTTTAAAAGGAGATTGAATTTGTTAAGTAATCTTCTACACTGGGAAAGTAGCCTAGAGATATCCAAAACAATAAGGACCTATTATTCAGAATTCAGGAGAGTTGATGAGTCAGGCATACTAATATACTCCTGTAATCTTAGCACAGGAAGACAGGAAGACAATGAGTTCAAGGCCAATCTGGGCAACATTGAATGTACCTGCCTTAAAAAAACAAGAGTTGGGGTATAACACAGTGGAACAGCATTATCTAGAATACAAATGCCCTCAGGTTTTGTTCCCAGGACAACAATAGATCCAGTATGCAATATTAGTAGTTCCTCTGTAATACAGTACAGATTTGATGAACACTAGTTGAAAAACCATTGTTGTTACCTATGTTATATACTTCCTTCACATTATTGAATCTGCAAATTATCATAAAAATATCTCCATAAAATAACTCTCCAATATTCTCTATATTCCCCCTTTAACCCACCGGTTGCACTTACAAAGTTATTCCCCAGAAATTTAGAAGTTCAAAGATTAAAATTTTCAAAGTACAAAATGAGAAGTGGTGGTAATCCAAAAAGCCACCAAAATTCCTTTAGCATCATGAACTTGTCATTCTTTAGGTCTTTGTTGTTATCTGCATGGTTGACTGAGTTACACTGATAGGCAGATTATATGGCACAGGAACGAGAGAGGAGATCTGTCACCTTGGTCAAATCAGGCTGCTGTAATAAAATTGTAGGATTGCAAGATAATAATAAAAGAATATGCATTTCAGACAGCACCAAGGGTTTTACCAGGGCTTTTCTTCATTATTGCAGATGACTACCTTCATGCTATATCTTTAGTCAGTGTTAAATGAACCTCTTTTATTTCTTTCTTCCTCATGAGTTCCTAAGAGAGACTCATATTCAAGATATGTCACATTAATCTGACCACTACCAATCTATCCCTTAATACCACCAAATTGAACCCTAGGATTTCACTGCATGAGTTTTGGCTGAAGACAAATATTCTTCCCCTAATATTTGTCCTCTTTACTGAAGATCAATATACAAAAATGCAAGGCCTTCTTCCACTGATGAGAGTGTGCCAAATAGTTATTGTAAAAGGAAATAAGAATTCGGGTGGCAGCTTAGGTCTCATCATCTCTCTTTCAGTTAAAGACAGAATAAAAATGAGAAGGGAATTGCAGTGTTCAACAGCCCCTGTACTGTAAAGGGTCTTCTTAGGGTGGGCAGAATAGAGAAACTCTACTAGATGATTAGAGCATCAGGCTATGATTTTTTTAAAAAAAGATTTAAATGAGCTTTTTGTTTTATTGACATTTCCTTTTATCTGTCTGTTTTTTGCTGGGGAAAAGAGAGGGCCTCGTGGGTGAGAGTGGGAGTCTGGAAAGATCCAACTAAACTTCAGGCTAACCCAAGCAAAGATGGGAGAGGATGTGTTTGCTCCTCATCCTCACTGTGTATGCTGTTGTCTCTGCCTAAAGTTCCACTCTTGGTAATTAATGCTTCAAGTGACAACACCCAAATTGCCAGAATGCCTTAAACTTTGATTCTGAAGGGCTAGATTATGCATGATGCAAGTACATTTATTTATGTGATTTTTTCCAAAAGACTTATTGTCTGAAAGACCCTGAAATATTAAAAAAAAAAAATCCTATCTGAAATAGCAATGAGAGGAAAACTACCCAGATGCCTTGGTTTGGGTGAGAGCCATGAAGAGGTCTCTACCCCCCGTTCTTCCTCCCAACCGCCTCTTCTCACAAGAAGGCTCTCTCTGATTGGGCTCACTAGTGAGTCTTCCATAACCACTTTGTCTGTGTACATAACACACACTTATTTCATCAGTTTGATGTTCTTTTGTGTTTCCTGTCTATCCTATACCTGTCAGTCATCTCTATCTGGATATTCCATACTACTTCAAACTGAGCCCACTTAATATTTCATCTATCTTTCCTACAAATTTAGCTTCTCGTGAGGTGCTTCTCTTGATGCTCCAATCCATGTAAGCCAAGCCAGCCATCTAGGACTTCCCTTTGAACCCTCCATTTCTCTCTTTCCATTGAAATACCCAGAAAGTCCTACTAATCATCTAAATAAACTTATTTCTGGAGGTTCTTAGTCTAATTTTATGCCTCTTTGGTCAGAAATGATATCAACTATTCAATATTATTTATTGAAATTGAACTAATTGACAAGTTTCTTTGTTTTCATCTGCTTTTTCCTCTGTTGTCTATACTAATGTTTCCCTAGACACACAGGAAGGGTTAATCAGACCATCTGACTCTCTGTGTAAAACTCTTAAGTAATCACTGGATGACAAAGCAAAGTTTTTCCAAGGTACATTCTAGCCCCTACAGCTTGGCTTTCTCCTCCTGCTCCTCTTCCTCCTCCTCCTATTCCTCCTCTTCTTGATCCTTCTCCTGCTCTTCTTCCTCTTCTTTGTTTAACTTAAGCCACATCTCAGCAACTTTTTCTTTTAGTGTCAGCTTGGGTTTCTCAACTGACTTGTTAAGCCAAAGTTTTGCTCATGTTTCTTACTATCACTATAGATTTCCTTGTAGTCCTGTTTGACTCTTGCTCAGCCTGGAAGCATCTTCTCTGAGAATATTTTTATGTACTCTCTCTTATCACCTTTTAAGGAATTTGAATTGGTAGTATCCTGCTAGATCTGGCCAGGAAAGGTAATACATTCTTTTTGGCTTCTTCCCTGAGGGGCCTTATGTGTTTCCATACTCACCTGTATATTATTAATTCATCTGCTCATGGTGTATTGAGACTATTTGCATGTCTATGTCACTGGCTAGACTGTTTTTGCTCAGAAGTCTTAGTTCCTCTTGCATGCAAGTTATCTAGCTGATTATACAAAATGTCAGTGACAAAGTATTTAGTCCTTTGATTGGGCCTCATTTTGAGGAATGCATGCAACATAGCCTTGGAAAATTAAAATGGTAAATGTGAGTGAAGCTAAGCAGAATACCATCTGAAGTCTTGGAAAGCTCAACAGTGTCTATCACTTGAGCTCTGCATGAAGGTATTGATTGGCAAAAAGTGTCAAAGAAGAGGGTAGGGCTTTTCCATGAATGATAGAAGGATAAGCTCTGATTCAGCTCATCTTAAGTCAGGCCATCTAACTCAGTCCTGCACTGGTGTTAGGGTCAGATCCTCACACATGATCCAGCTCTGCTTTTGTTTGTGGTTCTAAGATGGTTTTATTTCTTCCTTCCCTTCTATCTTAGTCAGGGTTTCTATTCCTGCACAAACATCATGACCAAGAAGCAAGTTGGGGAGGAAAGGGTTTATTCAGCTTACTTCCATATTGCTGTTTATCACCAAGGAAGTCAGGACTGGAACTCAAGCAGGTCAGGAAGCAGGAGCTGATGCAGAGGCCATGGAGGGATGTTCCTTACTGACTTGCTCCTCCTGGCTTGCTCAGCCTGCTCTCTTATAGAACCCAAGACTTCCAGCCCAGGGATGGCACCACCCACAAGGGGCAATTGAGAAAATGCCCCACAGATGGATCTCATGGAGGCACTTCCCCAACTGAAACTCCCTTCTCTGTGATAACTCCAGCCTGTGTCAAGTTGACACACAAAACCAGCCAGTACACCTTCTATTTTTCTTTGCCTGACCAAAACAAGATATATTGGCCTCAAGTTTATTAACATGGTTTATTGATTTTTGAGTCTCCTCTTTGGTTTCAAGATGCCCCTGTACTTCTCAATGGAAGAGATAGGATGATGGACATTTGACTGTTATCATAGAGGAGAGAGGATATGAGAAGATGTGGCTTGGGGGTGAATGAATAATAAACACCGTTAAATTTTAAGTGATGGATAAAATGATTTTGGAAATTCAAAGTGTGCTCATTGATTGATGATGATATTTCATACTTGTTTCTGTGAGTAGCACTTTTGCTCTGTCCCAAGAGAAATCTCCTGCATCAGGTTGGCATTGACTGCAATCCACTGTTTGTAGAATGGATGACCTGAAGTTCATCATTTATTCCCATATCACCCATTGCAGGATAATCATTCTTGGTATATTTCTGTCTTTGTCAGCATTCCAGAAATGCAAAGCAAATAGCAATTTGTTAACATAAAAAAAACAATAATAACAAAAGAAAATTGTTAACATAAGTGTAAAAAAAAAAAAAACCAAACCAACCAACCAACAAGCAATCAAACAGAATCCACATTAGTATATGAATCACTCCAGTAATTATAGCAAGGGGAATTTTTTTCTAATTTTTATTTTCCCCCAAAGAGAATGCAACTAGACTGCTATGTCATCTTATACAAAGATTATAGGTATCATAAAAACAGGGATGTATAGGCATGTGAAATCCATTTACAGAGCTTAGGGTCTCTGAAAATGAAAAGACCCTCACAAAAAGAAACTATGAAGTCTCTGAGATAACATCTCCATGGAGTTAGAGAGAATCAGGGGTGACTTTGAGCAGTAGTTCTAAGGCAAAGGAAGGGACTCTGACCAATCCCTAAGTGGAAAATCAGCATGATGAGACGACGAAGCTCAGCATAATCTGAATCATGTTCTCCTCTAGCAGTTTCAGCAGCCAAGAAAGGGGATGCAAGTGTTTGTGCAGTAGAAGAGATGCAGTCACCACATGCAGGGACATGGGGTAGATAGATGCAGTCACCACATGGCAGGGACATGGGGTGGGTAGATGGAGTCAACACATGCAGGGACATGAGGTAGATAGATGCAGTCACCACATGCAGGGACATGGGGTGGGTAGATGGAGTCAACACATGCAGGGAGATGGGATGGGTAGATGGAGTCACCACATGCAGGGACATGGGGTAGATAGATGCAGTCACCACATGCAGGGATATGGGGTGGGTAGATGCAGTCACCACATGCAGGGACATGGGGTAGATAGATGCAGTCACCACATGCAGGGAGATGAGGTAGATAGATGCAGTCACCACATGCAGGGACATGGGGTGGGTAGATGGAGTCAACACATGCAGGGAGATGGGATGGGTAGATGGAGTCACCACATGCAGGGACATGGGGTAGATAGATGCAGTCACCACATGCAGGGACATGGGGTGGGTAGATGGAGTCACCACATGCAGGGAGATGGGGTAGATAGATGCAGTCACCACATGCAGGGAGATGAGGTAGATAGATGCAGGGGCCACATGCAGGGAGATCATGCAGGGAGATGAGGTAGATAGATGCAGGGGCCTCTTCACCTTCTATTCTCACTTGCTACAAGGCTGAGGTCTGGTTTCAAAGCTACAAACTTCTTAGGGTGTTGATTTTATCTCAGAAGTTCCAGGTGGAATTATGGATAGTTTTCCACTTAAAGAGATTGGGCAAACATAGCAGAAGGAGGCCCTAGACAAGATAAAATGTTTTCCAGTAACAGAGAGATTGTTGCAGCTGCATCCATTTCTGTGCAATATTAAAAGTTAACGTTACTCGTGTTTACTCATGTTCTCACTCCATCTTGCAAAAAACAACAAACAAACAAACAAACAAACAAACAAAAAAACAGATTCATACTTCTGGAATCCATTATAATGGGGTCAGTTAACTGCTAAAAGTTTAAAGGAGACCTAAGACATCCTATGTTAAACAAGGATATGTTCATTAAAACAAATGAACAACGAAAGCCCCCTAAACCTTTATACTCTTGTCACCTTGTGGATTGTTCTTCAAAAACAGAACTATAAGTGAGGCACTAAACTTTACAGGAAGGATTAGAAGAGGGAGGGTCTCTTGGGTGTCTGAAGTTAGTATTTTTCTCAATTAGACTATGTATCTTTTTGGCTTTTGGCATTAGTGAGATGTTGCCCCATGTCCAGCAGTTGGTATAGAATTGGCCAAGGTACAGAGGATGGCATCTCACCCACTGTGTCTGGAGGTGGGGGCATCAGCATCTCAGCTTGAATCTCAGGCAACTCTTTAACTCTTTGATCCTGCCCTGTAAAAGCAAAGCAAAACAACAAAACATTCAATCTGTCTCAGAGCTCATGCCTCAGGAATCCAGTGGGGCTTGTGGGGCAGGTTCTTATGCCTTACCAAAGGGGAAGAACAAAAAGGACCTGGCAAAATAGAGAAATACTTGTGCTTAGAGGAAGTTGAATTGCTGTGCCACATGTTGACTCTGTGCTTACTGGTTTGAAGAACCGTGAAACTATTTCCAAAGTGCTTCCATCATTTATATGCCCTTCAACTGTGAATGTTGGGTACACTGCTTGCAGACCCTTCCATGCATTTGCAGTTTTCTCAAGTAGAGACATCTCTGTGGAACTAAGCAGAATCTTCTGTGATTTTTTCCCTTTATTTTATAAACAACTGATAAACAGGTTGAACATCTTTTATTTGTTTATTTGCCATCTTTATTTTGTATATTAGCTGTATGTGAACCTTTTTGGAGAAATTTACTACTCACATCTTTTTCCAGGTTTCAAATTATGCTCTTTGATCTTTTATTTCCAAGTTTTAAGGGAATTTATACATTACATGTTGTGTTTTATAAAAGGGCAGTGTAATGTGGTACAAGGGAGCATCTCACAGCCTAGCCAAAGTGTTCTTCTGAGGAACTGACACCATGCAACAGGTCTAATAGAAAAGGAACCAGAAGAGACAGCCTTTAGTACATAGACATGGCCCCTAGTTGAGGGATGGGACCACCTACCCATCTCAAAATTTTTGACCCCGAATTATTCCTGTCTAAAGGAAATGTAGGGACAAAAACTGGAGCAGAGACTGAAGGAAAGGCCATCCAGAAACTGTCCCAACTTGGGATCCATGCCATAAGCAGACACCAAACCTCAAAATTTTGCTGATGCCATGTTGTGCTTGCAGACAGGAGCCTGGCATGGCTATCCTCTAAGACCCTCTATCAGCACCTGACTGAGACAGATGCTTACAGCCAACAATTGAACAGAGCCCAAGGACCCCTATGGGAGAGTTAGGGGAAAGACCAAAGGAGCTGAAGGAGATTGCAACACCATAGGTAGAACAAAAATATCAACTAACCTGGACCCCTCAGATCTCCCAGGAACTAAGCCACCAATCAAAGAGCATACATGGGCTGGTCCATGACCCTTGTTACATTCGTAGCAGAAGACTGCTTTGTCTGGCTTCAGTGAGAGAGGCTTGATGATCCAGAGAAGGGGGATGTTAGAGGGGTGAGGTGGATGGTGGGGAGCACCCTCTTAGAGGCAAAGGGAGGAGGGTGAAGTGGGGGCTTGTGGAGGGAGATTGGGAAGGGGAACAATATTTGAAATGTAAATAAATAAAATAATTTAAAAAAGAAAAATGTTTATTGGGGAAAGGAAGTGAAAAGGGATAAAGACAGAGGAAGGATGAAGAGAGAGAGAGAGAGACAGAGAGAGAAACAGAGACAGAAAGAGACAGAGACAGAAAGAGAGACAGAAAGAGACAGAGAGACAGTGAGAGAGAGACACACACAGAGAAACAGATACAGAGAGAGACAGAGAGAGAAGAGCAGTCTTCTTACAAGCCAGGCTCCTGGTTAGTACCTGGCAGGCAGAGAAACAAGCAAGCTATTGCTAGGTAGCTGTTGGGAGGAGCCTAGAGAAATTGCTAACATTATAGATATAGTATATTTTCTAAATAATTGTATATCATTACCCTTGTTTAATGTTTAGTAGAATCGATCCCTTTAATTCCCTTGTGTCTATGGATTTTCTATCTTTGTGTGTGTGTGTGTGTGTGTGTGTGTGTGTGTGTGAGAGAGAGAGAGAGAGAGAGAGAGAGAGAGAGAGACAGAGACAGAGACAGAGACAGAGAGAGGGAGAGAGAGAGGGAGAGAGAGAGGGAGAGAGAGAGAGGAAAGGAGGAGAGGAGATCAAAGGGCAACCTCTGATGTTGATCCTTATCCTCCACCTTGTTTGAGACTTGTTTTCTGGTCCTTCACTGTTGCATATGCTAGACTAGTTATCCTGTAGCTTCCAGTCTCTAGCATTCCCCCTTTGCTCTAATATAGGTATGATGGGATTACAGACACATTACTGTGTCTAGCTTTACATAGGATCTGAATTTAAGTCTTCTTTGCATGGCATTTTCCCAGCCTAGATTATTAAAAATATAAACTATTAAATCACCTACTAATATTCTTAGAATTTATAGGTATATTAGTATTTTCTACTTCTTTTTGATTGTTTCAAGATTGACATTTCTAAGACTTTTACCATTATGGCTGCTGTCATAGTCAGTGTCCTATTGCTGTGAAGACACACCATGACTTCAGCAACTCTTATAAAGGGAACATTCAATTTGTGTCTGGCTTACAGTTCAGAAGTTTAGTCCATTGTCATTATTATGGGAAACAAGGCAGCATACAGGCAGATGGGGTGCTGAAGAGGTAGTTGAGAGTTCTACATCTGGATCTGAAGGCATGGGGGAAAGACAGAGACACTGGACCTGACTAGAGTATTTGAAACCTCAAAGCTCACCTCCAGTGACACACCTCCTCCTACAAGGTCCCATCCCCACATAGAGCCACTCTCTGGTGACTAGGCATTCAGACCTATGATCCTATGGAGGCCATTCTAATTCAAACTACCACAGCTACATAATTAGATTGTGAACACTGCTCTTTAATCTAATATAAGTGAGAATACACTCACATTTACTTCCAAATTTGGTAATTTGAGTTTTCTTTTTGAAACTCTACTATCCTCTTTCTCTGAGGCATCAAGCCTCTACAGGACCCAACCACTGAGGCCAGAAAAGGCAGTGATCTGTTACCTACATAGCAGGGGCCAAGGGCCAGCCCATGTATATACTCTTTAGTTGATGACTTGGTAGTTAAAGGTCTATTAAATTTGTTAGCCACAAAGCTAACTTTTCAAAGATCCAACTTCTACTTTGGTTTTTTTTTTTTTTTATCTATGATTAAGGTTATTTTATTATCTACTTCACTTATTAGGCTTTTAATCATATTTTCACTAGTCTTCGGCTTTAAATTCTGTTTGGTGACCCACCCACACCCACCCTCAGTTTGTTACAATAAGAGTTTAATGTATTAGTAAAGTTTCTTTTGCTGTGATAGAACACATTAACAACAACAAAAAAAAATAACTTCAGGAAAAAAAAAAAAAAGAGTTTGCTCAGGTTCACAGTTCCAGAGACCTGGAATCCATCACAGCCAGGAAAGAATGGCAACAGGCCAATCAAGGAAGACCCGGCAACAGGCAGGGAGGGCGTGGCTCAAGAGCACATCACATTTTACCTACACACAGGAAGGAGAGATAAAGGAGGGAGGCAGAGAGAGGATAAGAAGATAAAGATGGGTGAGTGGAGAAGAGAGTCTGGAAGGAGTTTGGGGAGGGGAAGGAGCATGATAAAATAGTACATGAAAATGATTTTTAAATAAAAATTTAATATGGAGCTTTTGGAAACTGGATTCTACCTGCTTATAGTGTTTTTTTGTTTTGTTTGTTTTAGTTTGTTTTCTGAATATTAACCTTCTATTTTCTATGCATTGTTTTGAATATGCACTTTACCACCCTAAAGATCCATCTTAAAAGTTCCCAGGAACAAATTATGGGAGGAAATATTTGCTCTAGTTCCTGGTTTCTGGAGCATTTCTGCACATTATTCAGATAGGAACGTCTCCATTCTTGCTAGAGGGAGTATGCTTTGAAGCCTCTCAAAAGCCAGTGGACCAGGAGGCAGACAGGAAAGGAAGGTAGCGAGAGGCAGTCATCATTCTGAAGTCCTGCTTCTAGTAACTGACTGCCATTAACCGGGCCCATAACCTGCCCAAACAGTGCCATAAGTGGAGGGCTAAGTGCTCAAGCTCATCAGCCTGTGGAGACATTTCACATTTAAAGCATGACACATGGTCATTCGCTTTTGGTTTAATGGGAGGTGGTGGCAGTTTTAAGATGTGGGGCATAGTGGAGGTGGATACTTTTATCACCGGTGGCATGGTTTTGAAGGAAATAATTAGTGTTTAGCTCCTATATGTTCCTCAAACTTACTTTTTGGGTTTTAGACCACGAGATGAGCAGATATGATCATGTAGAGAATGACTACCAAGGGGAGATGCCTTGCCAATGATTCTGAAACAGCAGGTGCATACATTTCTTGTACCTTATGCTGAAATATATCCTTGTCGTTTCTAAGTTGATTATCTCAGGTATTTGCGATAGTAACAGAAAGCTGATGAACACAGTCTTTTCCAAGTGTTTCTACTCAACTACTTTATCAATCCACAAAGACAAGATCAAGATTTCTAACAAAGCTCATTTCCCAACATTTTTCAAGGGACTCTGTCTGCTAAAGTATGTCATCATTTCTCAACTAAGCAGTTTATATGCCTCCACCTCAGCCTTCACTTATCGCTTGTGCAGAGGCCTAACTTCAGTAATTGGTCTGTGGGTAAAATCATGAAAAATGACAGCATGTATCCAGTGGAAAGCAAGGGAACTTCTCTGCCAAGAAGTATGGCTCCAGTGACAGTTTAATTATGAGAAAGTATTCATTTACATTCTTTCTCTGCTGGCAAAACACAAGCCATGCCCTTCAGCTGGTTTGCTTTTTAAAATCAATCTGGAAATCCCAGAGTTTCTTACTAGAACCCATAATTCTGTGTAAATAACTGAATGCCAAAGAGAACATAGATTTTATAGTTTGGTTCTCTGTTAGCTGTTCACGAGTATAGCAGCATGGTGAAGTCTTTAAAGGAATGGCCACCATGATCACGGTTCAAGGTAATTGCAAAATGGTTTGCCAAGATCTTGTAAAGGGATGACTTTCTCCATCATTCCATTTAGACCGGGATCCAGTCCATGTACAAACTTAGTGTCAACTCTGGTCCTCATCCATCAGAAACTTTTGACACCTCATTGCTTGATTACCTGTGATGTCCTCTGGGAGATGGAGAAAATAGCTTTCCACAAAGGTCCCAGCACCTCATTTGTATTTAAAGGCTGATTCTCATGGTAATCTCAAATTTCTTTCAAGGTTAGGACTTATAATAACCTTGTGTTATGTCTGTCTTCTGTTCTGCCATGAGTTTCTTCCATGAGCCATGAAATATACAAATATAAATGGCATCAGCACTTGTAAGTAGAGTTCCATCAGAGCCTTTAGAGTCATTCTCCATTTTGCATTTTCAAGTAATGTATTTAAAAATATGCAAGTTCCTGTAAAATGCATACACATTGCAGATACTATAAGTACTTTCAAATGCCTCATAGACCTAAAAAATTTGGAAATTCTAAGTGCATATATTCTTGTCATAAAAATATTTTAAAGGATATATATTACACATACATGACATATCAACTTGAAAGCATTTGGAATAATTTTTGTTCAACCAATCTGTATCCTACATATAGATATTTGCTCCATTTTAATAAAACCTTCAGCATTAGCTTATATATGTATTGTTTGTTTTCATGTGTGTGTGTGTGTGAGTTTCTTAGCATACCATCACATTGCTTTCCCCTCAAAACTTTTTTATTTAAGATTTCCACCCCTTTTATTTCTTTCCTTTTCTTTTTTTCTTTTTTATTGGATACTTTCTTTATCACATTTCAAATGTTATCCCCTTTCCCGGTTCTCCCTTACCCCCACTAGAAACTCCCTATCCCATCCCCTTTCCCTGCTTCTGTGAGGATGTTTCCCCATCCATTCATCCATTCCTGCAAACCCACCCTTGAGTTTCCCTACACAGGGGCATCAAGCCTTTATAGGACCAAGGGATTCTCCTCCCATTGATGTCCAACAAGGCCATCCTTTGCTACATATGCAGCTGGAGCCAGGGGTCCCTCCATGTGTACTTCTTGGTTCATGGTTTAGTTCTTGGGAGCTCGGGGAGTGGGGTTGGGAGCAGAATCTGTTTGGTTGATATTATTGTTCTTCCTATGTGGTTGCAAACCCCTTCAGCTCTTTCAGTACTCTCTTTAACTCCTCCATTGGGGACCCTGTGCTCAGTGCAATGGTTGGCTATGAGTATCTGCCTCTGTATTTGTCAGGGTTCCTTCTGGTCTTGAGCCGGTGTACTGAGCAAACCTTGGGTACTAGCTCTGCATCCAGTCCCACAACACCCAGAGGAAGCTTGACTCCTAGGCACTCTAACATCCTCTCAAAACTTCTAATTTCCACAAAAATGTATGTTTCAGGCAGACATACACATCACTGGTGATGGGATAGTTTATCTAGCAGGTAATTTGTTTTTTATTATAAGATTAGAATTTTTTAAGATAGGGAAAATACTGTGCACATATCTGTGTTATTAGGCAATAATTCTATAGCAATTTACTGTAACTGATCCAAACTCCTTCAGTACCATCTACCACATAAGCTTGGTATTGGATCACACTAAATTACATAATGGATTCAAAATATTTAGAAAACATGAATGATCTCAAATGTTTCCTAACTATAATAAAGTTTATCCAACTCAATGTAATAATATTTTGAAAGTTGAACTGCCTGTCAAGGCATGACACTCTGCAAATGAGTGCCCTGCAAATAGGTGGGGTCATATACAGCCATCTCCTTTCCCTTGCCAAAGGTGAAATGTGGGCCTCTGCTTAAACTGTCATCCTTTCTTGTTTTTATTTTTGAAATCATTTGCCAATTCTTGAAATCAATAACCCATCATGTGGCATCCCTTAGAATGCACGTTGTTCCTTACATTATATTACCAAAGAGGGGCATGAAAACTCAACTCACCAAACATACTCAAGGCCCAAAATAGAAGGGACATAGGGTGCTTGCTGCTCTCTGGTCTTCAAGTGGATAGTTGGTGTCTCTAGAACCTTCACATTTAGTAGTATCCAGATCAACAGGTCTTGTTCACTGATAATCCTCAGCAGCTTCTCATAGATTCCCTCAAAGAACTCCCCTCCCCTCCCTCCCCACATAGCAATAATGTACAAACATAATGAACTCTGCCTGAGAAGACAGCACTCTTGCATTGCAGGAAAAAAAAAAGTCAATGTCATAAAAACAGTCTGTGATCCAATGGGAAAAGGGTGGATCATTTGACTTTTCCTGGGCTGATCGTAAAATGACTGCAGGTTGACATATGATAAGGAGTGTGACTGAGCTCAGTGTTCTTGTTAGATAGGTGTGTCACAGGTCAGCTTCTGGAAACTGTGCTGCCCTATCTGGGCGGTATGTTTCTTTTCACATCCATATGCCACTGTTTCAGGCAGGTTTCCAGGAGAATCATCTGGAGGGGAGTTTATTTCTAGTTCCCTTCATTATAGTACTGGCCAAGAAGAAGCTGACAAATCAGCAGAGAGACATTGATGCATCAGCTACAGATTTTCTGGAAATTTGACATGTTACAGAAGCACAATTAAGTTGCCTGGTAACATTATAACTTCTCTCTCGTGTGTTACACCCAGTTCAAATTTACATAGTCATAATTTAATTATTCACACATGTATGTACTGGCTCATTTTGTTTTCAAGAATTTTGTTTTTGTGCCCAAGAATAAGAGACATTTTGGGTCATATAAAAACATTGTTGGCTGCCTGACTGAGGATTGTCGCTAAGCTCTTTGACTTAATCACCCAAAACATGTGTTACTTAACTTTATAATGAGATTGAGATCGATGTTCTTCATGATTTTATTTATTACGTTAGTTATTTAATTTGCTGTGCTCAACTTTAACATTTTTTACTCCAACTCAAACATTGCCTCCTTGGATATTGGAATTCAATTTGTTTCTCACCATCTATTAATTCTCTGCTTTTAGGACGGGACTTTTTCTCTGTCACTTAAACAGGGACATATGCTTCCATGCCTTACCTGCAGCCAGTTTCTACTGCAAGGCTGTGTTCCTGTTTCTCAGAAAAACGCTGAGTTAAATGAAACAGAATAATCCTATACAAATTAATTTGCCAACAAATTTTAATCATGTGGAGTGGCATTCTGTGAGATGAGTATGTAAAAGTATTACTCCCACATATCCATGTATCAGTATCCTAGCATTGACCCCTGGGTGATGCAGTCAGTGGTATCTACCGTTTCTTTACTCCCCTGCTTGAATCTAGAGACTCTAGAAACAGTTACAAAGCATTATGGTAGCATTTAAAATATGAAGAGTCAAATACAGCAGTGTTTCATGCTGCTCTCTATTTTGACCCTTTGAAAAGATGTCAAATACAAGTTTATTCTGGTCATTTGCATGAGGCTGACTTCAATTTTGATCAGGTCACTCCCCGAATAGATATCTTCGCCCTGTGATTCTTCGTCCTTTACTAGAACCCTAGAGGTAATGCTTCCGGGGTCACCAGATGCCATACTGAACAAATGGCATTGGGGAGCTGCAGAAAGCCTTCCATATACTGCGGAGTGGTTTTGGTTGTTATGGAGATACTGAAACATTTTACTGTCTCTCTCTTCTGAAGACTTTGGTACTCATTTCCTGTCAATAAACCATTTATAGTTCAAAACAGATTTGTATTGCTATTTCTGAATACATTTATATCTTATACCTACTTTTTGCTTGGAAGTTCTTTCTGCATGGAAAGAAAGCCTCATTAAGTCAAAGGAGAAGCATAAAAAACTTGCGAAAATGTAAACTTAACTTTTTTCAGTGCTGAACATCAACCCAAGTCCTTACTTATGCTGGGCGAGTACTCTACACAGCTACATCCCCATAACTTAAGCTTATAAAGTGTTTATATTCATTTTAAATTCAGGTAATGTGATCTTCACTTAGTTAACAGGCTGAGTGCTTATCAATAAGGAGGTAGGCTCTTGAGTCTTGGCTTCTGAGGGGGCTTCAGGGAAAGCACTAGTAGCTCAACTGTCATAGACTCATGAACTAAACCTTATGGCTGGAACTTAATCAAAAAGGATCACATTGTGAAACAGAATGTTTTATGTAGCACTTACTGAGAATGCTTTGCTTCCCCTGTTCTGCTAATCTCACCCTCTGTGATGTCAAGCCACTACCCCTCCACAGGATCTAAGCATGTATTTTTCTCTACAGAAGATGCATAAATAACTCTTTAATGTGCTGATCTGTCTTCTGATGAGATGTGTCTGTACTCCCCCTCAGGGCCCTTCCACTAAGAAATAGAAAGAGGGTAATTTTTGTTCCCTCATTCACATTTGATATAATATGGTATAGGCCAATGGATCTGCCTTGAAGCATCTCATTGGGGTGATTGTTCAATGGCCTTCCATTGTTAAGGTGATATTAGACCAGCCTTAACAACAGACCATCTAAAGTCTTGTAATGCTATCAATCATGCTAAACAGACAGAAAACTGCATATGTGATTTACAAACTACCTAAACAGGATTGTGTTTCAATGAGTGCATTAATTTACAAAGGGAAAGTTATCCTTCTTTCTAGGACTCTAATTGAGTATGTTTTGAATGATTCAGCCTAGTAATTTTCTTCTTTTCTAATGTAACTTTATGTAGAAAGACCAGGGAAGAATTTGAAGGATGAACTGTGTCTGGCAAATGAACTAGTAAAAATAAGTTTGCATCATTCTCTGGATACACATTGATGTTCATATAATAGTAATTTTACCATTCTCTTAACAATTTATTCCTCTTGCTTCTTTAGAAGTTAATGGCTATAAAAGGGCGAATAAAATCCTGACTCAACAGAAGAATAACTTACACAATTTGGACAAAGCTTCATGGTTTGGTTGCAAAGATTCTGAAAGGAACCATGGAGAGAAGTTTGTGATTATGCCAGGTGTTGCTCTAACTAGCCAAGAGATCTTGAACTCTATGACCATTCTCTGACAATGTGCTTCTGTATCAGCCAGAACTCATCTTTTTCATTTTACCATATTTTGTAGGGTTTGATGCTTTGCATAATTTGACGCTTTGAACCTTTCCAATCACAGCCTTCTCTGAGTTCAAGATCCATAAAGCACAACTTAGGTGTTTCTTGGATGATTTATCTGTTGTTCCAGTTGGTGAGAGAAGATTTCCCTGTTTACTCTTCCATGACTATAGAATCCTTTTCTGCTTGATAGTCATTTTATGCAAAGGTCAGGAATGAATCTTACCCATGTATAAAGGTTGTTGCCAAGATCCCAAGGTGGGGATGTTATCCTTTCATAGCTGGATAAAAGCAAGTTGAGATTGGATCATGGGGTGTTATTACAGCTCACTAAATTCCTGTGTAAGTAATGAGAGAATCACAGAATCTCTACTTAATGACGAAAAGGACAGACTGTTAATTCCTCAGAACACAATGTATTTCCTAGGAAACTGATAACCAAATGGTCTCACACCCAAACAGTTAAGTAAAGTATCCTCCAGACTTCCCAGACCTGGGTCTCCCCACCCTCAATCAAATTAAAAGCTGAAGAAGCACTGGGATAAATTGTGGCTATGTGACATTTTGGAAAATGCATTACCTTTATTAATTTCATGTGTATGTACATCCATATGCCTATGTGCATGTATGAATGCCAGACAATATGTGAAAATTAGTACTATTTTTCTACCATGTGGTTCAAATTCAAGTGATTATCAGGCTTAACAGTGAGCAACTGTACCACTGAGCCATCTTACAAGCCTTGGCTTTGTTCTCTTCTTATTGTGAAAAATCAGGGAAATAAAACATACTGATTTTGTACATAGGAACATAATAAGCACAAAGCAAACACCTTAATTCCTTCTTTCCTAATGTGGAGTCTATTATGAAAATAAGTGTGCACAGAGAAGTTATTTTTTCTTCTGGTTAATTTGGTCAATGGCATATCCTTGTCTTTTCAAAGAAAGATCTTTTGGTTTCATTAATTTATTTTTAATTGAGTTTTCTTTTTATTTTTAGTTAGTTTGTATTTCATTAACTTCTTCTTTTTCTGTGTTATTTCTCCCTATCTATAGCTTTTGATATTCATTTGCTATTTTTTTCTCCAATGAGTTATGGAGTCAGGCCCTTTAAGAACTTTTTATTTAAAAAAGAAAACAAAACGAAACAAAATCTAGACACTTGCAGCTTCAATCTTCCCTCTTAAGAATGAATGCTTTCATTGTATGTTTGGATATGTTGTCTTCATTTACATTTTACTCTAGGAATTTTTAAATTTTTAAATCTTTTTTTCACTGATTCAGTCATCATTCAACAGTTTGTTATTTTAATCACCATGACTGCATTTATTTTATGTTGTTTCTCTTGTTAATTTCTAGCCTCATCCAATGTTGTCAGATAGACTATAGAACACTATTTTAATTCTCCATTTTTTGGTTTAGGGATAGCTAAATTGCTTTCAGTTTATGGCTATTATGAATAAAGGTGTCATGAACATAATGGAACAAGTGTCCTTGTGGTATAGTAGAACATCTTTTGGGTATATGTCTAGAAGTGTTATATGGCTGGGTCTTGAGGTAAAAGTATTCCAAATTTTCTGAGAAACCACCAAATTGATTTCCAAAGAGGTTGTATAAGTTTTTACTCATACCTGCAATAGAGAAATGTTTCCGTTGATCCATACCCTTACCAGCATGTGCTGATACTTGAATTTTTCATCTGACTGTTATAAGATAGAATCTCAGGGTCATTTTTAGTTTGTATTTTCCTGATGATTAAGGACTTTGAATATTTCCTTAAGTGCTTCTAGGCCATTAGAGAGTCCTTTGTTGAGAATTTGCTTTAGCTCTATACTCCACTTTTTAATTGAGTTACTTCCGTTCTTAGTGTTTAGTTTCTTGGGTTCATTATCTTTCCTGGATATTAGCATCTGTTGGATACAGAGTTGGTGAAGATCTTTTCCCATTCTGTGGACCATTTTTTGTCCTACTGATGGTGTCCTTTGCCTTTCAGAAACGTTTCAGTTTCATTTATGAATTGTTGATCTGCTCAGGAAGTTAACTCCTGTGCCAATGTGTTCAATGCAGATCCATAATTTTTCTTTTATTAGATGTAGTGTATCCTGTTTTATGTTGAGGTCTTTGATCCACTTGCACTTGAGATTTGTGCAGGGTAATTAATAAGGATCTATTTCAATCCAGTTATAGTAAAACATTTGCTGAATATGCTTTCTCTTTTCCATTGTATGGTTTTTCCTTTTTTGTCAAAAATCAAGTTATCTGTAGATTGGTGTTTTTATTTCTGGGGCTTTGATTTTATTACATTGATATATCTGTCTTCTTTTATCCCAATACCATGCAAGTTTTTTATCACTATTGCTCTGTAGTATAGTTTGAAATCAGTGATGGTGATTCCTCCAGGTTTGGTTTTCTGTTTTTTTTTTTCAAGGTTGTTTTAGCTATCCTGAGTTTTTTGTTTGTTTGTTTGTTTGTTTGTTTTTCCATACGAAGTTTAGAATTACTCTTTTAAGGTCTATAAAACATTGTGTTTTGAGGAAAATTACATTGAATCTGTAGATTGTTTTTGATAAGATGACTATTTTTACTCTATCAATCCTATGGATCCATGAGCAATGGGAGATCTTTCCATCTTTTTCAATTTTTTTTTTCTTTAGAGGCTGGAAGTTCTTGTCATATAGGTCTTTCACTTGCTTGGTTAGAGTCACACCAAGATATTTTATATTATTTGTATCTATTGTGAAGGGTGTTGTTTCACTCATTTCTTTCTCAGCCTATATATTATTTGTGTAAAGAAGGGTTACTGAATTTTTAAAGTTAGTTTTGTATCTAATCACTTTGCTGAAGGTTTTTATCAGCTGAAGGAGTTCTCTAGTAGAATTTTTGGGTTCCAGAGTGTTATAGCTGGGTCTTGAGGTAGAGGTATTCCTAATTTTTTTGAAAAACCACCAAATTTATTTCCAAAGAGGTTGTTTAAGTTTGTACTCCTACTTAGTATCTGATGTATACTATCACATAATTTGCAAATAGCAAGACTTTGACTTCTTCCCTTCTAATTTGTATCCTCTTGGTTGTCTTATTGCTCTAGCTAGACCTTCAAGTAGTATATTAGATAGCTACTGAGAGAGTGGGAAGCCTTGTTTTGTTAATGATTTTAGTGGAATTGGTTTATCTTCCTCTATATTTAATTTGATGTTGGATGTTATCTTGCTATATATTGCTTCTTTTATGTTTAAGTATGTTATGTATCCCTGATCTTTCTAAGACTTTTAACATAAAGGTGATAGATTTTGTCAAAGGCTATTTCAGCATCTAATGAGATAACCGTGTGATTTTTTCTTTCATTTTGTTTATATATTGGGTTACTTTGATGATTTTTGGTATATTGAACCATCCTGAGTCCCTAGGATGAAGCCTGCTTGATCATGATGGAGGATATCTTCTTGGATTCAGTTTGGGAGTATTTTGCTGAGAATTTTTGTATCAATGTTCTTAAGAGAAATTGGTCTGAAATTATTTTCCCTTACTGAATCTTGAGTGTTGTCTATGTATCAGGGTGACTGTGGCCTTATAATTTGGCAATATTTCTTCTATTTCTATTTTATGGGAAATTTTAGGAGGTTTGATATTAGGTCTTCTTTCAAAGTCTGATAGAATTCTACACTAAAACCATCTGGCCCTGGGCATTTTGTTGTTGTTGTTGTTATTGTAAGATTCTTAATGACTGCTTCTATTTCCTTAGAAGTCATAAGCATATTTAAATTGTCTATTTAATCTTGTTTTGATTTTTTGCTTAGTGGTATCTATCAAGAAAACCATCCATTCGATTTAAAATTTTACAATTTTGTGGAGTACAGGCTTTTGATTTTTAAAATTTCCTCAGTTTCTTTTGTTATGTCTCTCTTTTCATTTCTGATTTTGTTTTGTTTGTTTTGTTTTATTTATTTATTTATTTATTTATTTATTTATTTGGTTACTGTCCCTCTGCCTTTTACTTAGATTGGATAGAGGTTTGTCTATCTTGTTGATTTTTTTTCAGAGAACTAGCTCTTGGTTTCATTGATTCTTTGTATTGGTCTTCCTATTTCTAATATATTAATTTCAGCATTGAGTTTGATTATTTCTTGCTGTGTGTTCTTCTTGGATGTGTTCTAGAGCTTTCAGGGGTGCTTTTAAGTTGCTAGAATATTGGCAAACTTACACACCCAATGGGCAAACCATTCATATTCATAAAAATAATAAATCTAATTTGTTGCTAGAATAGGATCTCTCAAATTTCTTTATGAAGGCACTTAATGCTATGAACTTTCTTTTTAGCTGCTTTCATTGTACCTATAAATTTGAGTATTTTGTGCCTTCATTTTCATTGAATACTAGCAAGTTTTTAATTTCTTTATTTCTTTCCTGACTCAGTGGTTATTTAGTAGAAAGTTGTCCAGTTTTGATGAGTTTGTAGGCTTTTTGTTGTTTTAGTTGTTGAATTCCAGCTTTACTGCATGATAGTCCGATAACATACAAGGAATTATTTCAATTTTGTTGTATCCATTGAGGATTGCTTTGTGACAGACTATATGTTTAATTTTGGAGAATATTCCATGGGGTGCTAAGAAGAAGGTATATTGTTCTGTTTGTATGAAATGTTCTCTACTCCTCTTCTCTGCTTTCTCTCTGTCTCTGCCTCTGTCTCTACTACCCTCTCAATTCCCCTCCCCATGCCCTAAATAAACTCAATTCTATACTATACTGTTGTTGTGTGGCTAGTCCCTCAGGAGAGAGGGATGCCTCAGCATGAGCCCGCAGAAGCACCCCCTACCCCCATACCTGACTATACCTCCACCAGACATATTCCTTCTCTCCTTATCTTTTTATAAACACAACACTTAGAAATATTTCTTCTGTCTTTATTAAGATATTTTACAATTTTAACACTAATTTCTTTTTCTTTTATGCCTATAATTCATAATATATTTTCCTTTATATAATGGCCAAAAATTCTTACACATTTTATTTATACAATTTAAAAAATTATCATTGACTTCAACTGAATGATCTAACTTCTCTGTTTCATCTACAAACCCTGGTATCACATATTCTATATGATCTTTGTTACTGGTGAGGCTTATTTGATCTATTGTAGTTTGCATTTCCATTATGATTTTTGGTGTAGCCTTTCTCAGTATTCCTACACTTTACTAAATTCTAATTTTATATCATGAATTAAATTTCTTATTTCATTCATAAGCTTGGTTATGTTCTCTTAGAAAATATTTACATGGTCTTTGAATTGTTTGAAAATATTTATAATGATTCGTTTGAATTATAAGTCTCAAATTTCATTAAACTTATTTTCTCTAGGGTCATATTTGTCTTGATTTTTCAGGTTACTGTTTTCCTGCAAGATTATGTCCATCTGGAGTTAAATTATTAAATTATTGGGTTTTTATTTGTTATTGGTTTTGTTCTTAGAGTATTAAATTAAGAGTTTTTAATCTGTTATTATTATTGTAGTTCTTAATTCATATAAGACTAGATTATGGTACAGTAGCAGCATTTTACATTTGGATTGATGTTTCATGCACAAGACTCTATCTCATGTTAATAACTGGCTCGTTATTACTGTTTGAAGAGGTCTTAGGAGGGGAAGAAGTTCAGAGGGTCAGAAAGTAGAATAAAGTATGTGGCAGTGGGGGATGAGGAATTGGGGATAGGCACTGGAGGGTCCCAGACTCCAGGTGAGTGAGAGGCTCCCAGGACTCAGTGGTGATGCCTAAATGCAGAACCTGTAGAGACCACCTCCAATAGATAGGCATGACCTTCAGTCAAGGGATGGGGCCACCCACCCATCTCAGTGTTTTTATCCCAGAAATGTTCTTGTTCAAATAAAAGACAGGGACATAAGTGGAGCAGAAACTGAGGAAGGGTCATCAGGGGACCACTCTACTGGGGATCCATCCTATCTGCAGACACCAAACCTGACACTGTTGCTGTTGCCAAGAAGAGCTTGCTGACAGCAACCTGGTATGGCTGTTCCCTTGGAGGTTTTGCCAGCAACTGACCAATGCAGATGCAAATGGAAAGCAGCTCTGAGCTCAGGGACCCCGGGGCGGGGGGGTGGCTGATGGAAGGACTGAAGTAGCTTAGTGAGATTGCAACCCCATAGGAAGAACAAGTCAACTGCCTGGACCACCCAGTGCTCCCAGGGACGAGACCACCAACCAAGAGTACAGAGAGGGATTGAGGCATCCAGATACATATGTAGCAGAAGATGGCCTTGTCTGACATCAATAGATCTGATGCCCCAGTGTAGGGGGATGCTGGAGCTGTGGGGTGGGAGTGGATAAGTGGGTGAGCACCCTCCTAGAGGCAAAACGGAGGGGGGAGAGGAGAGACGTGGGGTTGTGAAGGGGTAACTGGTAAGGGGGATATCATTTGACATGTAAACAAATGGAATGATTAATAAAAAAAAATACTGTTTGAAGGACCAGTAACTACTCTACATTTAACTCATTTGGACAACAGAGCAATAGATAATATACAAAAGACACATGTTAAAAATTATTGGCTTTATAAATCAAGAGATGCTAATATACTGGTAGGTTGGTTGCTATGTGCATGAGTTGAAAGCAAAGGAAAAGGCAGAGATAAACAAGCACATCAAGAATTGTGCTTAGTATTAGGTTCCCTTATGGAACACAGAAGAGCGCGTATAAATAACATTAGGACTGATAGAAGCAAAATAAAAATGGAGGTGGGTGAGAGTTCTAGTTAATGATTGATTTTTCTTTTTAAAGGAGGAGGATAAAGATGTGGGTTTGGAAATAGTGGAAAAAGAAGAGAAAAACAATAAAGATAAAGACAGAATGAGATAGAGAAAGGGGGAGATAAAATATGTGTCCAGTAAAAGAGAGTGCAAGATGCAAGACAGACCCATGGTATTATATCAGTAAGGTAAGGTATAGCTGTAGGCAGTAATAAGGGCTATATTCCAATAGGGAATACAGTAGCCTGAATATTGTTTTAGTCTCCTGTTGCTATCCACTGCAGTATCCTGCTGATTTTTATTTTTTAACTAGTCTTGTTCTTTTCTTTTGGATTCTCAACTTCTAACTGTGTGGAGTTTTCTTGTGGTGGTACTTGGCTGCATTCTGTGTACTGATAATACTCAGGCACACTTTGCCCAACTGCAGCTGCTGTGAACCCAAAAAACATGCAGCATGGGTGCCCAAGGCTCTGATACAGCTTATGTTTCGTTTCCACAGTTACATTACTCTCTTTGGGGTGATGACAATGGTCCTGGTGGCAGTCATTGGAGACTCCTCTAGAATCCTTACTGGCACAGCTTTGATAGATTTCCTAGAAGACTTTCAGTGTCACTGGTAGCTGGCTGAATTCTTTAGCTACTGTAGCCATCTGCATTGGGAGTAGTCACGGCAGCATGTCTGAGTTAGATGCTATGGTGGTATAAATGAGAACGGCCCCAATAGGCTCCCATGTCTGAATATTTGGGACACAGTTGGTGGAAATTTGGGGGGAATAGAATTAGGAGGTATGGTCTTTCTGGAGGAAATATGTCACAGTGGCCAGTTTTGAGGCATCAAAAGCCTTCCAGACTTCTGGACTAATAACCACTTATCAGAGAGTGCATACCGTGTTTGTTCTTTTGTGATTGGGTTACCT
>NW_022196913.1:21009627-21050692 GCF_008632895.1 Mastomys coucha | reverse complement strand
TGGGAGAGGGCGGGGTGGCAGGCATGGGGAAGGGGGAGGCAACAGGGGTTTGTTTTTGTTGTTTTTGAAATTAAGAAAAAAGATAATCTAGCATAGCAAAGTACCAAATTTTAATATATATGAATCAATAACTTGTTTATAAAATATAATGAATATCAAATTAGTAATAATACCTATTTAAAAATAACAAACAACTTGAATTAACAGAAAATCTACAAGAACATAAAAGTTGGTTTTATCAAATAAAAAATGATTCCTATTTGGCCATTGGAATGTCTAATATAAGAAGTGTCATTCTTTTGTAGGTCAGCATTGCTCTAATGTGTTTGTAATCAATAAATAAAATGTTTACTTGTTGAGAGCAATGAACTTAGGAGCTTGGCCTCTAAAATATATAGTTGGGAAAAATTAAAAATACTTCACGTGTTTATTCATGTTAATGTATTGACTACTTATACAAGAAAATAAGTATTTTTGTAAATCACATACACCCAAGTCTATCTAAAATCTGAATATTCATATTTGTGGGAGCAGGGGCTGAAATTCTTACCAGAGTAAATTTGCTTTCTTTCTCTAAAAAAAAAAAAAAGCCTTCCATAATCTGCAGTGAACTCTTTGTTTCTGTTTCTGTTTCAGGATGTGATCTCTCAGCTGTCCTTGCAATCACACCCCACTCTGTCAATATGGACCTTAGCAGTCTGAACCTTTAAGTCTCAAACAATGTTTTACCACAACAATAGAAAAATAATTAATACAGATGGCAAAGGAAGTATGTTGGGATGTTGATCATATGGACTCTGGCAACTGGAAGAACAGCTAATAGAGTGAGGAAGTGTTTCTGATCCCTTTATTTCCCTAACAAATCATCCACAACTTCCAACATTGCTTCCAGGATGAAATATTTATTTATTTAGGGTATTCTCTTTTAATTAGATGTTTTCTTTACTTACATTTCAAATGTTGTCTCCATTCCTGGTTTCTACCCACCCCCAAAACCTCGTACCCCATCCCCACTCCCCTGCTTATATGAGGGTGTTCCCCCACCCACCCACTCCCACCTCCCTGCCCCCAAATTACCCTACACTGGGGTCCGAAGCCTTCACAGGATCAAGGGCCTCTCCTCTCATTGTTGCTAGATAAGCCATGCTCTGCTACATATGCAGCTGGAGCTGTGGGTCCCTCCATGTGTACTCTTTGGTTGGTGGTTTAATCCCTGGGAGCTCAGGGGATCTGGTTGGTTGATTTTTTTTCTTCCTATGGGGTTTCAAACCCCTTCAGCTCCTTCAGTCCTTTTTCTAACTCCTCCACTGGGGACCTCATTGGGGAACCCATGCTCAGTCCAATGGTTGTCTGGGAGTGTCACCCTCTGTATTTGTCAGGCTCTGGCAGAGTCTCTCAAGAGACAGCTGTATGGAGCTCCTGTCACTATACACTTTTTGGCATCGACAAAATGCTGAAGATGTAATTCATAGACCATATGAAGCTCAAGAAGAAGGAAGACCAAAATGTGGGTGTTTCAGCCCTTCTTAGAACAGGGAACAAAATACTCATGGGAGCAAATACGGAGACAAAGTGTGTAGCAGAGACTGAAGGAAAGGCCATCCAAAGATCCCACATGGGGATCCATTCCATATACAGTCACCAAACCCAGACACTATTGTGGATACCAGGAAGTGCAGGATGAAGTCTTATTTAAATGTCCCTCATAACATTTTTTATTTTAGATTTTAAAAAGGCTTGAAGCAACTCTTAGCATGCACAGTCTCACAGTATATGCTTATGATGAATATTATGTTGAAGAGGTATGAAATTATCCTGTTGGCTTGTATCTCTATGATATGGATTTCCCAAGGTGTTTTCTCAGAGAGGGAAACTGAACTGATATGAAGAGGAACATTTCTAAAGCTTCATTCTTTGCAAGTAGAAATCACTACTTTTTTTTTTCCTTTTTGAGTAGCAAAATGTTAATGATAACTGAGAATCTATCACGAGATGCTGTGAACTTGGAAGTGTTCCAAACTCAGAGTTTGTAATTTTTAAAATTGTATTTGTTATTGTTGCTCATCTGTGAATTGTGGTTTCTCTGTTGTGTGTGGCTACAGGTTTTGTTGTTGATAATATGAATGTAAATAATATGGTTTATGTCTTCAGAGTATTCTCAGTAAAACAGAAAAGCTATAAAACTTTTTTGGTATCACATGTTCTGATGATATGTCTATGGTCTAATTAGACTCCAAGGAGGAAATTGAACTTGGAGAAGCAGTTATGCATATATATCATACAGGATATGTTTCTTGAAGGAAAAATTTGCCTGAAGATTTGAAATGAATTATGCCATAAAGAAACAGTGGGAAATGAGTCTGGAAAGAAACACAAGGAGGTCAGCTAGACACAAACTTACGGAGGGCCAGTGTGCAGGATTTACATATATGACCATTTTATAGGTACTATGAAGCACTGACAGATTTTTAAGGAAAGATGTGTCCTATGCCTGTGATCATCTTTCTCCATTATTTTGCCAGCAGTTGCTCTTAGTTTTTCTGTTGATACTAGCCATTATGATGGGGGAGAGATGAAATTATAGTATTGTTCTCATTTGCATTTCCCTAATCACTAAGGATAATGAACACTTTTAAGGTATTCTTTAATTATTTTGTTTCTTCTATTGAAAACTCTTCATTTAGATACCTACATTTTTTTTTGTTGGGGGCCATTTGTTTCATTGACTCTCTCTCTCTTTGCTGGCCCATGCCTTTAATCCCAGCACTTGGGAGGCAGAGGCTGGCAGATTCCTGAGTTCAAGGCCAGCCTGGTCTACAGTGTGAGTTCTAGGACAGCCAGGACTAAAATGAAAGAAATCCTATCTCAGAAAAAAAAAAGAGTTCTTAGTCTATTCTGGATATTAATCCTCTGTCAGATGTACAACTGGAAAAGATTCTCTCCCACTCTGTGGGTTTCCCTCTTCACTCCACTGTGCTTCTTTTGTTATATATAGGTTTTTTAGTTAAGGAGGTTTTATTTGTCAGTCGTTCTTAATTCCTGGGCAAATGGAGTCATGTTCAGAAATTACTTTCCTACACCTAAATCTTGTATGTACAATCTATATTTTCTTTCTAGCAGTTTTTGTGTTTCAATATTCAAATTCAGACCCTTGATACACTTGGATCTAATTCTGTGTAGGGTGATAGATTCTGGTCTAATTTCTTTCTTTTTTGTTTGTTTCCCTTTCTTTCTCTCTTTCTTTCTTCCTTCTTTTCTTCTCTCTCTCTCTCTCTCTTTCTTTCTTTCTTTCTTTCTTTCTTTCTTTCTTTCTTTCTTTCTTTCTCTCTTTTGCTTTCTTTTGTATTTTTTGTACCATAACAAGCACTATGAACAGGCACATACTCACCATCTCTCTTCCTCATGAGTCTCCAGAAGATGATTGCACATAGATGAACCTATGTAGATTTTGTGTACATAGGGAGAGAACTTGTATCACAACTGGAAGATCCTTGAAGGCGTAGGACTGCTGTCTAGGCAGTAACAAGCTTATACTGTGTCCTAGAAAGAACTCAATGCTTTACTCTTCACAGTTGCTCACTTTAAGTATAACCCTTGAAAATGCTTATTGTAATGAGAAGTAATTCATGTTATACTTAACAGACCTAGCAAGCTGTCCAGAAAGTAGTACTATCTAAAGTAGTAGTTATCCAAGTAGTACTATCTCCAAATACTACACATTCTCATCTGTATGTTTTTAAAAAATATATCTTCACTGATTTGAAAAGGGTAAAACTGACCCAGCTTTACACTGCTTTAGTTTCTGTTTTTGTCTGGAAATTTGCTTTCTTAGCTGTGTCCTTTGTTGCTATTTCCTTACTACTCTGGGGATGGCTCTTATTTGAGCACTTCAACATTTTTTTTATCTCTGATTTTCTGGGGATATGTTTCAATTGTATTAACAGGAAGGGTATTTTAGCAGACTGTTTCTCCCCTGGTTGGTGGAAACAGGAATGCTCAGATAAGCATCAACATTGCATCTCCCTCTTGCAGCATGGCAAATTCCTTTCTATTCATGAGCCCTTGTTCCCTGTTTCCTCATTTGATCTAACACTCTGGACAGGTGTTATGTTATGTGTATGTGGTCATAGGTGAATTTTAATGACATTTCAAGGCATTCTATATAAAAAAAAAACAAGTAATTTTGTGGATTGCTTTTGTCAAATAATAAAATTATTTGACATAAGTCTTATTGAAAACAGATGTGGAATATGCAGTTTTTTTACTATCCTTCCCTGGAGTGCTTTAGACTTATGCCAATCTGAAATTTGAAGTTGAAAGTTTCAGCATCCTTTTTTCCAGGTGTGTTGTCTTTAATATACAGGACAATTTTGTGACAAGGGACTCTGAGCTTTAACTAAACCTGTTACCATAAGGATTCAACCACCAGACTGCAAATTAATCAGGAAAGATTTATACTTGAGCCCAGCCTGCCATCGGCTAGAGGTACAGCGCATTAGTCACTG
Organism: Mastomys coucha; assembly: GCF_008632895.1. Classification (NCBI taxonomy): domain Eukaryota; kingdom Metazoa; phylum Chordata; class Mammalia; order Rodentia; family Muridae; genus Mastomys; species Mastomys coucha. The sequence goes on along the minus strand of NW_022196913.1, from coordinate 21,046,187 downwards.
GAGCCATGGTTTTTACGTGAGACTGCTTCTGTCACAGACAGCACCCATTGCTTGGGCACTTTTTCTTGTTTTAATTTTCTTCTTTTCACAAGAGTACAAATGTTTGACCCTAACATCAAAAGAAAGTAGTTTCTTACTGTCATTTAAAAATATACATCAGTGATTCAACTATACGGTTTTAGCCAGTATCTAATTTCTCAGACTCTACACTGGCATCCCTCGCCCCACCATCTTTTCTCTGTTGCCTTAGCATTTCTTGGCATTGGAGCATCTGAGAGGTGGGGCACAGCTTACCTATTAGCCATGACATTTCCTTGAAGTGAATGAAAACAAAAGGAAAATATAACCATCCATCATAAAGATGGTTTAACTTTGTCTATATACTAAGGAGATTGGAGGGGCAACCTATAGTACCAAAAAGTCGCCTTCAAAGGAAAATGATTTTTTTTATTTCCTAGTCTTGTGGCAATGTGTTCCATGTGAGAGACATCCATCTATCATATAAACAGGAAAAATCAATCACTGTTGTAGAATGAATGTGCTACCTCGCAAATCCATGATTTGAAGCTGCACCTCACACTGTGACTCTATTTGAGCAAAGAGCTTATAAAGAAGTCATAAAGATAAAGTTCAGACTACAAGATGAGGTGTGAACTGATGTGGCTGGTGCTCTACTTTAAAGGAGAAACACGAATTGTCTTTTACCCTATAACATGAATACACACTAACAAGAGAGCTGTCTGCAAGCTAGGGAAAAGGCCTTTAACTAAAACCCTGCCAAACCACCTGGAAATGTTCTACCTTTCAGAACTCTACAGTGGAAGAAATATTCTGCCATATTTTGTATAGAAGCCTGATCTAAATAACATGAACACACAAATTTCTTCTCTCTCTCTCTGTCTCTTTCTCTCTTTGTTTCTCTCTCTCTCTGTCTCTCTCTCTGTCTCTCTGTCTCTGTCTCTCCCCCCCACCCCCCCAAACAGCCACTTATGGTCAGAAACAAATGCACTCACCTTTGAATGATGGCCTGTGGAAAGAACTTGAGAGCAGCACCATTTTCCCCATCTTTATTCTAAACTATTACACTCAGATCTTCTTGGGGGAAGAACAATATACAAATATGAGATAAATAAGAGAAAATTTATGAATTTTTTTCATTTCTTCTGAAACTTACATCAGATCTCTCTCAACAATGCTATATCCCTCAAACTTCATGGAAATATTTGCTGAATAATTTGCTCTGAGATTGTTATTACCAACACTAAGATATGCATTTTGTTTCCCCTGGCATCTGTGCACCTGGTATAGGAAGTTGCATACAAACAGTTGCTGCATGATGAATGATCGTCTATCCATGACCCATGGGCTTTTTAGGTTCCTTAGTAGAAGTGCTTTCCAGATTATATTTCCCCCTCAGATGGAACGTCCAGTTTCCTGTCAACCAAAAATGATGAAGGTAAATCATTGCTTTTTTATTTTGAAAGCCACAACCTACCCTTCCTTGTAGTTTCTCTGCCAAAGTAACATTAAAAAGCTGTCTTGGAAAGCAAGTGAGGTAGGAAGGCAAAGAAGAACTTATGGGATGATTTCAGAGAAGCTCAAAGCTACTTGACAATAACCATGGCTTCTGAAAGTTCACTAAGTCTTTTAAAGGCTCCAGGGTTTTTTATTATTTTATTTTTAATTCTTCTTCCTTCCTTCCTTTCTTTCTTTCTTTTGGTGACCTTGGTAGTATAGTTTATTTTTCATTAATTTATTTATTCCCTTTACATCTCAATACCTCCTCCCTGTCATCTCACAGCTGCCCCTCCTCCTCTGAGAAGAGGTATACTCCTGGGTATCATACACACACACAGAGAGAGAAACATGAGAGAGAGAGAGAGAGAGAGAGAGAGAGAGAGAGAGATATCAAGTCACTACAGGACTGGTCTCATCCTCTTACTGAGGCCAGACAAGATGGCCCAGTTAGAGGAACAGAATCCCTACAGTCAGTCAACAGATTTGGGGATAACCTCCTCTCTAGTTGTTGGGGAACCTTGATGAAGACCAAGCTACATGTCTGCTATATATAGGGGGTTGGTTAGGTTCAGTCTCTGAAAGTCCCCAAGGATCCAAGTTAGTTGACTCTGCTGGTCTTCCTGTGGAGTCCCTATACTCTTTGGTATATCCTCAATATTCCCTATCCCTCAATCCTTCTCCCAACTCTTTCAACAAGACTCCCTGAACTCCATCCAAATAACAATGAGTGCTCAAGGGAGGATGGTTGAATTCATCTCAGAAGGGGAAATAAAATAGAAATTGGAGATAGATTGAGGGAGGGAACTGGATGGAAGAGGGGAGAGGCAGGGAGGGAGGGGGAGCTGGGTGTATGGGCAGAAATCACCACTTGTATGAACAACAGGGGAAAGAGAGAACAAAAATCAGTGGAAGTGGGGCGGGGCATAGAGGGAGAGGGAAGTTGACTATGTGGGCGACTCTAGTTCAAACTCCTAGCAGTAGGGGATATAGATCCTGAAGTGGGCACTTCCTGTAGCCAGTCAATAACTTCCAGTGGAGAGACAAGGACAACAACACATCCACAACACCTTCCACCCAAAATGTGTCCTGCCTACAATATGTGCAGGAACAAAGATAGAACAGAGACTGAGGGAATGGCTAGCCAATGACTGGCCCAAATTAAGACCCATTCCATAGGCAAGAACCAATCCCTGACACTATTAATGATACTCTGTTATACTTGCAAGCTGGTTCCTGGCATAACTGTCTTCTGAGAGGTTCCACTCAATAGCTAGTGGAAACAGATACATAGACCCACAGCCAAACACTTGATGGAGCTCCAGGAGCCTTATGTAAAGTTTTCTTTTCACAGCATTTACTTAAGATCCATGGAAGCCCAATGTGTGATATCAATTCCAATTTGAATGAATACATCAGGATCCTATGGTCTGTCTCCTGCTTTGCATATCAGTGGTAGATAGAAGTTGTGCTAGCTGAATGTCAATGTTTGGTAGTTCACCAATGGGGTAGCAATGCCAATATAACAATCAAAATTTTAGAGCTGGTTGGTGAGGGCACACACCTTTAATCCCACAACTCAGGAGGTAGATCTCTGAGTTTAAGAACAGCTTGGTCTACAAAGCAAGTACCAGGACAGCCAGGGCTACCCAGAGAAGCTGTCTCAAAAAACAACCAAACAAAACCAACAAAAAACAAACTAATAGAAAATAAGAAACAATCAAGATTTTAAAAGAAAGGGAGTCATCGTTAGCCACAGAACCTTGAGGTGAGGTTACCTAACTCTAAGAAGGTAGGATAAGAGAGAAGAGAGACTTTCAATACCATGTCCTCCTGTCCTAATTAACAGGAGTGGCTTCAGAGACCCTGCCAAGGTGCTCTGCTTTGAGAATCTTAAGACAGGCAAGAATCTTTCCTCTGGGTTATGACGGGAAACAAACTACCTCTTATATCTCCATTTCCTCATCTACAGAGTAAAAATATAAATACTTGTGGTTTAAAATACTCACATGGGGTAAAGAACATTCTCACAGGCCGACATGCTGATGGAAATAGAGGAAGCTGGATTATTTTTGTCCCATCCCTTTACTGGCCACCTGAGTCTGGCACCACTAAAATTGATCAGATCAGGATAGCCCCTTCTTTGATTTTCCAAGCTTTCTGTTGCCTTTGCCAGCCATATTTTATTTTAGGAGTGGATGGAAGGAGAAAGGAAGAAATATGTCTTCTTTCTGTGACCAAAAACTATGTCATGCTGATCATTTGAAATGGATACAAATAGAAAGATTCCACCTGATTTCACCTTCTTTCAAGCCCAAAGAATTAACCAACATTCAAATGAGCTACCTACACACTGAAGTCCTAATAGGCTATGTAGAGAGATTGTCACTTGACCTCACTACTTACAATGAGGTAATGGAACCACAAGTAACCCCATCTCTTTGTAGAAGGTGAACACAATACAAATAAATGATCAGCTTACAGAATGAACTCTGAATGACCGGTTTTGGCTTGAGCAGAGGCCTTTTCCAACTTTGCAAGTTGGTGATAAATCTTCCAACAACCAGTTGACCTTTTGCACACACACAAAATATTGTCTCCCAATATTTTCCCATTATGTATTTGCCAAGATTGAGTGTGAGGTGGAGAGCTGAATACACACAACTGTAGAAAATTAGCCTCAAATGGGCCACCAGTGTTTGGCTTACACTGGCTGCTACTTCAAAAAAGAGAAAAAAGAACAGGATGCAATGTTAATAATAATAGGAAATACAATAGATCATCTATAAAAGAGAACTGTCATCTGGCTACCAGCTTATGTTGATAATCAGGTTAGGTGCTTTTTGGTCATTTGACACTACCTTGGTCCATTGAGGAAGAAGATGCTTCAGATTGGTCTGTAGGTGAGTTTGCAGAAGATTTACTTAGTTAATGTTTGATGTGGTAAGTCCTAATCCACTGGGGATAGTCCTGGGTGTTAGAACAAGCTGAGCAAGCCACGGAGAGCAAGCTAGTAACTATGGCTTCTGTTTCAGTTTCAGCCTCTAGGTACATGCCAAAGTTCCTGCCATGTTTTTCCTTGGTGGTAGACTGTTACCTGGAAGTATGAGATGAATTAATCCCTTTACTCTTGAGTTGTTTGTGGTTGCAGTGGTTTCTCACTGCAATAGAAACCTAAGACAGGAGACTACACAGTTAAAGGCAGGGAACAGTGTTTCGATCATAAAAACAATTGGGAGCACCATTTTGAATTTCTTTGCCCTTGTTTTCCATACAGGATTCATTATTCAAATTGTATCCTGACTCTCTGTAAATTAATAAGTTGTAATGTTATACCACTTAATCTAGGCCTATTTGTGTTCCATGCAGAAGGCACATGAAGGAATTAGGATTTTAGTATTTATCGAAATATTCTAGGATAGCAGGTCATATGGACTTCTAGGGAAGATGGTAAACCCAAGTTTACCAAGCAACCACTAACAGGAACTCCATCCCATGATGATGCTATTCTGATAATGACCTTTATGAAACAATGAGAGGATCTACAGAAGAAGGACGAGATTGTTCTTGGCTTTTGACCAACTGGTTTGTCTGGTCTTTGCTTTCTCTCCAAATTAATTAGGACCAAACTGTGTTTAAAGTGATCAATTCAATTTCTACTTGGCACAACTTATAGAAATGCTACCATGTCCTACTCTTGCCTTTCACACACACACACACACACACACACACACACACACACACACACAAAATCCATTCTATATTTGCCAAGTTTGAATGTGAGGTCGAGTTGTGTTTGGCTACTGTCCTATGTGGTCTGATGAACCTACTGCTTGTCTTTTAAACTTGACATTTCTGAGATGCAAACTTTGTTGTTTTTTTTCTCTTTGTTTTGTTTTGTTTTCTGGTCACTATTATCTGACTGAGACTCTCTTCTCTTGAGTATTTAGTAGAATCCCAGATATCTTCTCCTTGTGTGGATTATCAAAAACTTGTTTGTATAGGCAGATTAACTAAATGAGCATTTACATGTGGATTAAAGTAGCTTGAACACTGCTGACCAGTGGAGCACAGGCTGACCCTAGGCTCACACTTACAGATTCTTGAAGTTAGGCCTGTGTTAAATTTTGACAGTGGATTGTCTCTTCAAAAATTCAAATAAAAATCTGAATTAGTTTTAATTAATTTAATTTAATGCTAAATTAAATTTAATGCTAACTGTAAGATTTTAGGTAGAACAAAGAAAAACCGTAAAGAAATAATGTACTCTCCTAATAACAGCATTTATATAGTCATCTGATTAATGGCTTAGTGGGTTTCTGGATGGTCTTGCGGTTGGGTCTGTTAGAAAGATCCTTCTGGGTTGGTCTTCTACTTTCTTGCCATGTGATGTCCTGCACCACTTTAAAATGCTGTCAGTAAGAAGGATATCCCCAGATCCCTTCTGCTTTGAGCCAGAATGATGAACCAAACCAAATCTTTTTCTTTATAACTTATCCAGCTTACGGTATTAGCAACAGAAAATGGACTAAGACAACTGAGCTGATGCCTAAATTTATCTTTCTATGCCTCTAGATAAAAGTTCCCAGAGAAGGTGGCTGCCAGAATGGTGTACTTGTTTTCTAAACTCCTTTGACACCAGAGTCAAGTGACTGTAGGGCACCAACACAGATTGAACAGTTTAAATCTTGTTACCAGGACTTTTAATATCTAATTCATTCATTTCACTCATTCATTTATGCATTTGTCCATTCAAATACTAATTGGATACCTCTCAGGTGTCAAGCAAATATAAATTATATAAATATATATATACATATATATATACATATATATGTATATATATATTTATGTATATATGTATATGTATTTGTGTATATATATATTTATATATATGTATATATATTTATGTATATATATATTTATATATATGTATATATATTTATGTATATATATTTATATATCTCATGTATATATATGTATATATATACATAATATGTACATATATATGTATATATATTATATGCACATAAGGTATGTATATATATGTATATACATCATGATAAGACATCATGATAGACATGTTCCCAACTTAGAAAGATATAAAATCATGTCAACAGATAAGCTATCAATGCTAAAGAAGTCATGGCCAGGGTTCTGTAAAAGAAAATAACTGTGAAACAGGAAATAGAGCTTGTAATAGGGTAATTGTAAAACGAGGGAAGGCTAGACAATGTCAGAAATATGTATAGTCTAATCTATTGAATAAAACCAGGACATGCCAAAGCCATGAGGCACAAAAGGAAAGATACTCTGTAGACCCAGAAGAAAGAGCTTTGTGTGGAGTGGTGCAAGAAAAGAGAATGCAACATGTCCTTGCATTGCATACTGTTGATTTTTGGTGCTGTTCTTTGTGCAGAAGATGGGACTGAGATGCATTAAGCAAGGCAGTACCACAATTGCTTGGGATCTTTAAAGCTCACTTAGGTTGTCAGAGCTAGATGCTTTAAGAGAACCACTCATGGTGTCCTTTGAGAGGTTCCACCCAGCAGCTAACACAGACAAATACAGACACCCACAGCCAAACAGTGAATGGAGCTTGGGGATTTTTATGGAAGAATGGGAGGAAAGATTGCAGACTCCAAAGGAGATAGGAGCTCCACAGGATGGCCAACAGAGTCAACTAACCTAGAATCTTGTGGCTCTCAGAGTTTGAACTACCAACTAAAGAAGATACGTGGGCTAGACCTCCCTGCTTATACTTAGCAGATGTGCAGCTTGGTCTTCCTGAAAAACTGGAATGGAGGCTATCCAAAAAGCTGTTGCCTATACTTGGAATATGTTCTACTTGCTAGGCTGCCTTGTCTGGCCTCAGTGGGAGAGGAAGCACCTCATCTCACATAGACTTGAAGTGCCAGGGTCAGGGGGAAGGTTACCCCAGAGGACCACCATCTGCTTAGCAGAGAAGGGGAAGGGTAGATGGGGGAATTGTAAGGAGGGGTAACTGAGACAGGGGCGGTGAGTGGAATGTAAAATGAATAAGCAAAATAATAAAATAAAATTATATATAAAAAATAGCATTGCTCATCTGACTCAGCCATATATGTAGGTCACTAAGTAGGTGCAATTGTAAAGTTGACACTCGGCTGTTTGTAGGCACTTGCTTTCTGTGTGTCCTCACAGAATATTGACTCCCACACCTTTGAGATGACCTTTCTTGACTTGGCTTCCCTTTGGCATACTGGACTTTGCAAGAACCAGAACAGCCACTTGAAAATACCCTTGGGACTCTTTTCCCAGACATCTGTAGAAAGCATGGGTCTTTCAGTCTACTCTTATCTAAGACTTAACCTTAACCCAAACTAATCCTGACATATGGTGGTCACTAATCTAAAGACCAGAAATGTTGACACAAAATGTTTTACCAAAGTATGAATATTTCCCAAAGTATGAATATTAAATATGTTTTTTTTCCTCCTAGGTCTCTGACTGTTACCAGTCCATTGAGGTTCATTAGTAAGGTAGTCTTATGGCCACCATGATGAGCTTGCTGGCCTGTATGTCATCATCATTGGCAGGTCTTCCAGGAGACGCTTGGTGAAACCATCCTTGTGCAGCATGGCTCCATCTGGTGAAACTTCATTCCCACCCAAGTGCTGGTTGCCTGGCCAAGTCATGTAGAAATGAGAGGTTTAGTTGTTCTACTCCTCTATGGTCTGTCTATATAATTTCATGAAAGGAGCAATTAGAAATTTAGAAATTAGAAATTAATTAGAAATTAGAAAACCCCACTATTCAGTGACATTTTAAGAAGAAAGCATAAATTCAAGCATCTGGAACCTTTGATCAAATCATTGCTATAAAGGGAATTTGGAAAGTAAAGCACACCTTAGGAGCAGACACTAACTTCCCCTTGAGAGAGAAAAAAAGAGTGCAGTGTTGTTCAAGCAAAAAAAAAAAAAATCCTCAACTATAGTTGGTTAGTGCCATCACAAAATGTCATACAGAAAGTGGCTTCAACAATAGAAACTTTATTTCCCACAACAAATTTCACAACTCATTTCAACAACAGAAACTTATTTCTCTGGGAAGCCAAGTCAAGGTGTTGGCTAGTTTGCTTCTCCAGTCAGAGCATCTTCCAGGCTCGCAGACACGTTATCTTTCACTGTGTTCTCACCTAAGACAGAGAGTGAAGCTCTGTAGTGATTTCTCTAATAAGGCCTTGAAGACCATCACAACGCCCCACCTTCAGGACTTAATCTAACCCCAACTAGCTCCCAACGTCCTAATCTGTAAATGGTATTATATTGAGGACTACATGTTTACAGATAAGACTGAGGGTAGACAAACATTTACTCAAATCTATGGTCTTATTACATACAAATAAATATATTCTTTCTACTTCAAAACTCCACTGATTTTTCTGGTATTCTGACTATTGTAAGCTTTCTGTCCACTTTTCTGCAAAGATCCCTGGGTAGTAGATGCAGGAGCTGTGATGTAGATGTATCTGTTGAGGGTCGCTCCCCACAATCTGTCGATCTCTGCATTGTGTCCAGTCTCCATTTGCAATAAAGTGAGGCTACTTTGGTGAGGGATGATAGTTACACTTTATTTGTGTGTTTGTAAGATTTGTTTTGGGTAATAAGATGTGACATATTTTTAGAAAAGCTAAAATTAGCTGCTGAGTAGAATGTGTATAATTGGTATTTGGGGGGAATATATCTTAGGACCATTTGATGTATGGGTTGTTTAATTATAATGTTTTTCTGGATTTTGTTGTTTTATTTTGTTGTTGTTGTTGTTTGTCCAGGTGACTTGTTTATGGGGGAAAGTAGATTGTTGAAATCATCCACTGTTAATGAATTAGAATTAATCTATGATGGTAAGCCTTGTAGTATGATTTTATGAAATTAGGCGCTCCAGAGCTATGCCTGGAAGCAAAAGGGTAGCATGAGTAGGTCTGAGTCTTGGGCATTCTCCATATTAGGCTGGCATGCAGATTGTGAGACCAAAGCTGGGTTTGAGGGTGAGTAACAGTGAAGTCTTCTGAGACGACCGGAATTCATTAGTCTGGGCTTGCACACAAATGTGCATCCCAGGCTAGGCCTGGAGGTTGTATATGATACAGCTGGGATCATGCCAATCCATCAGACTCGCCTGGTACACCGAATTTGTGACAAGAGTCAAGCCTAGAGGTGGAGAGCTGCCCAGGCAGGACTCACAGATATGGTTGGCCCAAAACATGTGCAACCAGGGCTAGGTCTGGAAATTGGGGAGGGTACAGCCAGGCTAGCATTTAGGGAACTAGAACCTAGCTAGGCCAGGAGGGTGGATGTGATGCAGGTGGGCTAGGACTAGGTTGGCTCAGTATTAAGAGCACTGTTCTTACTGGAAAGTCTTCACATTTTCTCAAGCCATCCAGAGTGCTTATTTGTGGTTCAGTGATATATTCAAGAACCACTTGCAGCATGTATCATGGCTAGATGAGAAGATGTGAAAATGAATATAGACCGTGCTAAGAAGACACACCAAAAGGAGTGTAATCTGCTCTCTATTTCCCATGAAATCCAGTGAAAAAACAATGAGCAATTTTTCACTGCTGAGATGGGAAAATACACGAACCTTGCCAGCTCATGCCACTCAACACGATGGCTTCACCATTTATTACAGAGCAAAGCAAACAGCAACTGACTCTAATCCTTAATGAGTATATGGGACTCTGATAATATTTATCAGGTTTATTTGTTTGAGAGTGACTGAAATGAAAAGAAAATAGTGCAGCTTTGGTTCATTAGTCTCCTCTGACGTGTGCTGCAATTCTAAGGAAAACATTAGTGACCTATTTTTAGCAAGTACCTTCATCTGCGGAAGCACTAATCACCGAAGAGTAATCTTTGGGTTGGAAAGCACAAGTTCCCAGAATTAAACTTTCTTGCTCATCTGTTTTCTGGTCACAGGAAATCTATCAACACCCTCATTTCTCATCAACATTGAGGAGTGAAGAATGATGCAATTCTGCAGACCAGACTGCCTTCGTTCTCTTCTTTGCTAAGTTGGGCTCCTCCCAACCCAGAAAAATGGAAAAGGTCCGTTCTTTCAAGAATCCCTTACTATGTCAATCCTTTTGACCAGAAATGTTAATACTTTTATATTATTTCTACTTCACCTATCATTTTATTATGTTCCTTTTTTTTTTTAATTTAAAAAATGTTTACAGACACAAAGAAAGATGATAAAGTTACTCATTGATCCACATCCTATGGTCATGATATCTGGAGTTAGAGACATTTGTTGTCCCAAGTCCTATGGTCATGGCGTCTGGAGTAAAGTGGTAGAGAAGTAAGTAAGCTGCAGTTTCTTCCCCATAAGGCTACAGTTGTGGAATGCTGCAGTCTGGCCTGTAGGTGACAGGAAATCAGAATTGCTGAGACTACCCACATGAAATCATCAAGAGATCGGAACCAGGAACATTCATCCTTGGAGAATAAGGGGAAGGTCATGAAGACAGCATCTGAGACTGCTCTGGAGGCGCCGCAGGAGGTGAGCAAGGCCTGTTGGTGAAGCTCTTATTACGTGACTTTTCGGTGGTATAGCTGCTCATAAATTTCTCACACTCATGGAGATAATCCCTTATTCCTCCTTCTGAAAATAAACCCAATTAAATCCACTGGTGCACTAAGCTCTACTTCTATAGTCTATTTATTATTTGGTCTGTCATTAATGTAGTGTCTGGGATAAAGAGATAAAATTGTTCACAATTTCCCAGCAAAAGTTAATGCAACAACTACCTAACTCATTAAGATATGATGCATTAATAGGTTCGACAAGTAGTCACTGGTATAATTTCTCCTCAGCATCTAAGGGGTATGTAGCTCTCTACCACTTGAAGGGACCACTACTGGTAGCCATTAAGGTATGGGCATAACGAGGCCTATGAACTCCATACCAATGGAACTGTAGAGGAGTAGAAGAAGGTGGAGAGTACTTTTGAGATGGTCTTGAAGCACTGGGTGTTCAAACTGGGTTTTAAGAATAAAATAAGTCATAGATTTGAGTAGGGTACCTTCCATGGTGACATATACAATTTTTAATAAGTAATATTACTGGCATTTATTAGAGACATTGTAAAAAAGACATTATTTTTCCAGCTTATGGGAAGTTCCAATGGAGAAAATTTGTTACTTTTCACACACTATTTCCTGCTTTGCAAAGATAATTAAAAGTCTCCACACTGAACTTTGAACTGATTTCCATAGAAACAGGTTATATGCAAGTGGTTCAGGAGAAAAACAGTTTTATAACTTTGCAGAAAGGAGTGGAAAGAACTTCATAGAAGAAATATCATTTAAGTTTGACTTTAGAATTAAATGTGATTTAGGGAAGAAATAAAGGACATACAGACCATCTAACCATAAGCCAAATGGTTGATAGAAGAACGATCTGGAGCAGTCATACATGACTTTCTTGCTGTTCTTGCATGAACTCTAGGTATCTGTTAGACATTTTCACTAAAAACAATACATTTCTTAGAGAAGGTACAATAGTTTTATGATCCCTATTGAGAAGCCAATAGAAATAAAGTCCCTTGCTAATCTGGTGCTCATAAAGAAACAGTTCTTATAAACTGAGAGATTGATTGACACAGCACACAATTCCCTGTCCCCTACCATGAATAAAATAGGAGTAAGTGGATTAGCTTGAAGCCCTCTTTTCTAGATGGCTCATTTGTGAAGCTTTCATTCTTTGGTCCCCAAAGAGTATGGTATATGGAACAGAAACTATAAAATCATGATGGGGGGGGTATGCATACCCTGTAATTTTTTGTTTATTGGTAAAATTTCTTTTTACTTCCAGTCTTTTCTAAGCTAAACATGGACACCGAGTGGCATGCTTCCCCACCATGATGGACTCTTATCTGTTTGCCACAGTAAATCCTTCTTTCTTTAAGGTGTTTTGTTCATGGTATTCCATCACATCAATAGAAATGTTTTAGATCCAGGATCCATTGAAGTCTGTGTGGAACAGTTCAGCTGTATGAGGAAGATATTTGTTTTTTCAAGTGATCCAACCTGGCTTTGAACTTTGACATATTCATGCTTAGCAGTAGTTTTCTTCAAACCTATACAGTAGAGGCAGAACAATAATCATCTTTACAAATTGTAAGAATTCACAGGCCTGGTTCAAGTACAAGAGAATGCAAGACCTGAGTATTGTGAGACTGGCAGACAGATCCAAGGTAAGGAACTAGGGTACACATATTTCTATGCAGACCCCTGAGAAATCAATTCAGGCATCAGCTTCTCAAGGTTGGGTGTGCCTGAGAATCACCTAAGGGTATTATTAAAATGAAAGTTCTGATTATAAATATTATAATGAAGCCCAATTTTCAGTTTGAAATTTGCCTCACCTCCCAGTAATTCTTATCTTTGGACTTTTGACCATAAGGTAGCCATAATGGAGATCACATGAAACATTATCATCATTGATTTTGCACCCTTAAAGCCTGGCTTATTACCTTTCAAATGGCAACCTTTTCAGAACAACCCCAGATGGACCCAGTGTTCTATGCCCCATATTTCTGACTACACAGTGGAAAATAATGTAATTCCAAGAGGCAAAGTGGATGTCCCTATCCCATCTACTTATCAATAAGACTTAGCTACATGTCCTATACAAATAGAACTGAGCTCACAAGCTGGGAAGCATTGGGGAGACACCTGGTCAAAGCCCAAGTTGTCTTTTTTTTTTCTGGTAGGAAGGTAGGAAATGAACAGCTTTTGCTGTCACCAGTCCTCCCATTATTGGACTTCATGTCTTATAACACAGGAAATATATTTATCTATGGTTTCCTGTATGAGAAAATGACTCCATGGTAGCAGATAGGTAAGAAGGTGAAGAATATCTCTTTGGCAAGTGTTCCCCAAGTGGCCAGAATCCAGGTCCAGGGTTTGTATCTTAAAATGTAATCAAAGAACAGCAGATTAGGGTTAGAAGAGTTGGAAGCTCCTTTAGCTCTGAAATTACCAGCTCAGGTCCATGGATGATTGTCTAATGACTCTTTACTTAGCCACCTATTCAGTGCTGTTTTCTTATTGTACTTTGCCCTAATACCCTTTATACAAACTAATACCCACATTCAGAACATCCACACATACATGTCCTCTCTGGTTCCCTTAAAATCTGACATATTTTAACTTTTACATTCAGCATCTCTTCTACCACTATACAAAAGTTGTAATAAAACAATATCAGTTGTCTACAACAATGTCTGTAGTATGCAGAGTGGGTTGCAAATAATATATACTCAATAAATACTTCTGTCATCTAAGTACTAACTAGGCCTAATCCTGCTGTGATTTTGATGTCAGATGAGATCATGGTCAGTAATATTATGGCTAAAGACTCAATGAGCATTTCTGAATGAGGAATGTCTGATGTCATACCTTGCTCAGGATTCCCGAATTTTCCCTTCACTTCACTATCCTGGATTCTTCTGCATGTTCCAGAATCCTTCACCTTTATTTAGTACATTCCCAAGTCCATTGTTTCCTCAGGATCATTGTCTTCATTACCCTCACCATAATCATCATATAACATTGTTCGCATTTCTAAAAATGGGGAAATCTCCAAGGCATATTTTCACAGATCCTCAAGGACCAGGAAGAGCTAAGCTGCATATTCTATAAATTCCTTTGATAAAATTTCTTCCATTGTGATGCCCACTTCCAAGAATATGTTTCTCTACAGCTTATTTTTGCAAATGGTGCGAATGAGATGAAAATGACAATATAAGTCATAAATTGCTTTTCATATACCAGGGACAAGTGGTATAATGGTCCTCTCAATCCTTGTGTCACCCCCAAACTTCTAAGTAGAGGAAAATGTGCTTCTTCAGTGTAAGTGATTTTGCCTTAAGTAGGGGAAATATCCTTAGAAAATGTCTGACATCTAAAAAGCACTCAAGGTTTTGGAAGACATGCACAGACAAAATCCCTCAGGCTGCTCCCCTTCTCCCTCCTATGTTGGTGGCTTGAATTTGGGGGATTTGTGGTAGAGCTAAGCATATGTCCATACTTTTTTCTCTGAAGCCCAGCTGTCACTGTGTAGCCTCTGTCTTCCTGTACATAAAACATCCCCTGTACATCTGGAGACTTGGAGAAAAAGGTCTGCCAGTCCGCACATGGGATTTGCAGCTCTTGGCTTCAGCACCTGTGGGCTGAGTGATCTGGAATATATTTGTGTTTCCTGGTCATAGTTGGAGCAGCGAGATTTGACCCTTAGAAGGCAGTGGCTTATTGCAAGCCTGTTCTTAGTGCTTTTAAAATCGTGTGCACATTGCAAGAGTGAGACCCCTCTGCCTACTGAAAGCCAGAGGAATGTGCCTGGAAGCCAAGTCTAGACAGAATTCCTAGGTGGGGAATCAGTGGGGACAGAGGTGAATGCCACAAGGTTCAGTCCAATTTTCTGTCCTGTGTTTTTAGCATCTTTATGTTTCTTGGTTTCAGCCAACATGAGAGAGAGTTTGTGAGCTGCAGATGACCATAACAAGCGGGTTGGGGTTTCCACTGGCGATTAATTTAAATGCTTCACCTTCCTTCCACTTTTAATCTGAAGTGCATTATGGTCCCCAAGGAAGCCCCAGCATTTTACAGGCCTGTGGTTTACTGAAGGGAGCAGCAAACGGATGGAAAACTATTCTTTGTCACGTCTGGTTTACAGACACCTGTAATCAATCATCCGATGAGTGGGGATTTACTGAAACAATTGCATTAGAAAAGTACTAATCCCAATTGTCAGTGTGATGAGTCAGATAGGGAAACACAGGAGGCGAGGTCTTTTCCATTTTGTTTTCTGCATACAATAGAGCAGCTTAGCAAGTCATGGCCAAGGCTGCCCTGAGCCACACATCTGGCACTCCATAAAAAACTGCTACCTCAAGCCCTCATGTAGTCACTGGCCTTTGTTTTTAAATGTTTGTTGCCACCCATTTCAAATTCCACCATGTAATGAGAAAACTCATAATCCAAGCACTAACCATTTTTATTTCCTGTCTTTCACATCCATGTCACATACGGAACATCCCTGAAATCCCACAAATTTTACTTCTTGCTTCATGTGTACACATTCATCCTGCCATTCCCCTGAGTCCCTCTGCAGGCTCTACTCAGTAAAGTTCTCCACCCAGCTCTAGTCTCAACCTTATGCCTTCATCACTCAGCAATATTCCCAAAGGCATCTGACCTTGTTCTTTCTGGACTCATCTTGCAATTTTTTCTTTATCATATTGGACAGTGTATGGTCCATACAGTACTACTGCCCCTTCAGAACAAAACATGACCTTGCTTCACCTTCTTGGTTTGTCTTCTTTCCAGATATTTCTTACTTGCTTCACTTAGATAACATTAGCTTCTCAAGATGGGGATATTGTTCTTCCTCCTGGAAATCTTAATAGTTTCTCTTTCACAAAAACATGCATCACAAAACAGATGCCCCTATCTGGTCAAAACTTCCCAGATAATTTCGGAATGATTGGATGGTACCTCCTCCTCAATTTTCAGGTCAGCAGTATCTACATAGTTGGTGTTCATAAAGTCTTTGTTGAGGTAAAATGATTAACTTCACTTTCCCATAAGGGGTAAGGAGTTGATTACCTGGGAACTACTTTATTTCCTGACTTCACAGTCGTATAGACTAACCTTTAGTACTGCCACCCCTGGTATTGTGGCATCATCCTGAGTAAGGTGACCCAGACCCAAAAGGACATGCGTGATACATACTCACTAATAAGTGGATGTTAGCCAAAACCAAAAGCACAGAATACCCAAGATACAGTCCACAGAACTCACAAAGTGCAACAAGCTGAAGGACCCAAGTGAGGACTCCTTAGTTCCATTTGGGTGGGAGAAGAAAGCAATCACAAGGGGGGAGGGAGGGAGAGACCTGGGAAGGAAAGTGGATGGGGATGTGTGTTAGTCAGGGTTCTCTAGAATCACAGAACTTACGGGTAGTCTCTATATAATAAGGGAATTTATTGATGACTTACAGTCTGTAGTCCAACTCCTGACAATGGTCAGCAGGAGCTTTGAATAGAAGCAGCTAGCAGCTACTCAGTCCCACAAGGCAAGCAGGCAAAGCAAAGAGAGCATATACTCCTTCTTCCAATGTCCTTATGTTGGTCTCTAGCAGAAGGTGTGGCCCAGATTAAAGGTGTGTGCATGGGAAGAAAGGAACATGATGTGGTATTGAACAGGGGAAAAATACTGAAGCCCTAAGGGCCAGCAGAAAGAATGGAAAAACAGGCAACCTTAGGAAATAGGAGGTTGGGGGGACCCTCCAAAATGTACTAGAGACCTGGGAGGTGAGAGACACTCAGGAATCAAAAAGAGGGACCTTAGATGAGGTGCCTTACACTGGGGAGAGGTAATTTATAGAGCCCACCTCCAGCAGAAAGTCAGGCATCAAGTGAGGGATGGGTTGCCATCACAAAGTGAAAACTCTGACCCAGAATTTACCCTGTTTGGAAGAACTTTAGGGATGGAAATTGAGAGGAACCTGAGGAAAAGAAGGCCCAGCAACAGACCCAAAGTGGGATCTAGCTCAAGGAGAGGCCCCAAGGCCTGACACTATTACAGAGGATATGGAGTGCTCACAAAAGGGGACCTATCATGACTGCCCTCCAAAAGACCCAACAAGCAGCTGAAAGAGTCAGATGCAGTTATTTATACCCAATCAATGGACAGAAGCTGCTGACCCCTGTGGTTGAATTAGGGAAAAGCTGGAAGAAGCTGACTGACGAGGAAGGTGACCCTGTTGGAGGACCAGAAGTCTCCATTAATTTGGACCCCTGAGATATCTCACTCACTGGACCACCAACCAGGCAGCATACACCAGCTGATATGAGGCCCTCAATCCCAGAGGACTGCTGGGTCTGGGTTTAGTCAAAGAAAATGTACCAAATCTTCAAGAGACTGGAGGGGCCCGGGAGAGTTTAGATGTCAGGTGGGGTGAGGATTGGGGGGTGAGGACATCTTCCTGAAAACTGGGGATGAGGAGGATGGGATGTAAAACAGTCTGGGGGTGGACCGGGAGAGGAATAAAATCTGGAGTTTAAAAATAAGTAAATAAATAAATAGATAGATAAATAAATAAATAAATAAATAAATAAAACTCTCCAATGCTAGCAAGAAAACATAATGAATTTCTCAATGTCCTGAAGTCCATCCCTGGGCTTCTAGTTCTGAAGTCACCCAGTGGTCTTCCCGTAGCTTTAAGAAGCCTTTTCAATGGGCATTTAATTCCATAATGACTGAAAGTAGATATGTTGGGTTAACCGTATGATTACTACTGAATGTTCTAAAAAATGTTCCAGCATGAAGACAGAGAGAAGCATAGGTTACCTGTGGGATAAAAACACAATGTTGTAGCATTTCTAAGGTTCCAATGTCCTTCCTTTCAGGTAGAAACCCTAGTAGTCCTAGTGCCCACTTGTTACTAAGTGTGTACTGGTTCTGAGTATTGGCTGAATGCATAGGTCAAGTTTCTGATTTGAATGGTCCAGGCATAGTCTAACAGCAAGTTTTTGTATATGCCCCTTGAATGTTTTGAACCTTCTCTCCATTAGACTGCATAAACCTCTGAGCCCAGCTTCACAGCCACTCAAAAACTCTTCATTGTACCTTAGCTACAGAGGAAATGACAAATGTTGAGGCAATCCCCCTTGAGCACAGATTCAAGTGACTCTTCCTCTTAGGGAATCACAAGGAGAGAAATGTGTGAGGAAGAGAAAATTAAACATTTTATTTACATATTGGTAGCAGTTGTTTTTAAGCAGTGCTGCACATACACAAACAATATGCAATGTGTGTGGTTCCATGGAGTGAGGCTCAGAGGGCACTACCATGCTGACATGTGCCAAAATGACATCTGTACCTTTACCTCTGACTTAGAAAGGACCAAAGATCCAACCTGCATGAATCGAGGTCCAAGGGCAGCACTTATGTTAAAGTACTGCCTGAAATAGACAGCTTTATTGTTTGCAGGTATGTTGGTTTCTGTAAATTTCCAACATTATTTTAGTATTCCTGAAGTAAGAGCAATATGGTCATGGAGTAAATTAAAAGGTTCCTCCATCTTTGGAACTGCAGCTTAAAATTTAACATTTCTTTTCCAACATTAAAAAAAAATACCCATTTCACTGGAGTTATGAGAGTAACATGCTGGGTTTTTTCTTGGCTTCTGGGTTCTACACACCTTAAAATGGAGGCAATGTCAGAGTGTTTGATGTAAGCTTCAAATTCATTTGACAGACACAATGAGTATATGACTTAGTGCTTGAAAGAACAAACAGTAAAACTTCCAACCAGCTGGCTGTGGAAAACGGTAAAAGCCAAGCCCAGAGGATGCTCGCCTTTTCTACTTCCCCCACCATTTCCTCCAAACAACGATCCTTTCTCTAATTTAGGGGATACCAGTAAGTCCAGAGCAGATGGAGCTCTCTGTTCCAGTACTTTCCATGGAGAACGGTGGTGGGGGCAGGACTAGTGGCATTTCACTGCCCAACATCTTCTCTCATGACTTCCTCTAGCAAATTAAATTATTTTTTAAATTAATTGTATCTTTAATTGGATCTCATGTCTGTTATGGTGTTACAAAGAGGAATGTAATATAAACAGGGAAACTGGGACTGGGTGTGGTGGCATGTGTCTTTAATCTCAGCACTGGGGGCAGAGACAGGCAGGTCTCTGAATTTCCATATCAGCCTGGTATACTGAGCAAGTTCTATAAGAGACCACCCAAGCTCATGAAATAAGAGCCTATATTAAAAAAAGAGAATTCATAGGATTTATTACTATAAATTGATTATTATTATTTCATTGCTATTTTCTTACGATTTTAAATAGAACTTAGTAAAACACATTTCCAAACCTCTAAATACATTACTGTCTTGAGCACTGTGCTTCCCAAATACTGCCCTGTCCCCATGTTCCACTGAAAAGGCCTACATTTTGCCAGCAATTTTTGTCTCCATAATGAGATGGAAGTGTTTTGTTTTGTTTTGTTTGGGAGATTTTGGAGAAGGCAGATTTCACAGAGAAATTACAAGTCAAATTCAAAGCACTCAACAAGTTCTATTAAGCATAGCTGTCCCTGTGTGTACGTCCTCATTATGCTTCCATACACACAGGCTCTTAAATTGGTCTCAGATTGTAGGAGTTTGCAATCTGGTTGATATGCCCGTAATTCATCCATACCCCAAATGTTTTCCTACAAAGAGGCAGGCATTAAATAAATTCTTGTCCACGGCAAGGCAATTACAGTTCCTTGATTGTAACAAACTAAGTTAGACTCTGCCCAACTTGTTTTTCTTTTTTTTTAAATAGTAGTTTAAGATATTTAACTCTCAGAATTAAGGAAAAACCTCTTTATGGTTTTTCTTAAAGCCTCTCTATTGCTGTTAAAGCAGGGTAAGAAACATGAGTTTAATTGTGGTATGGAAAGAAATCATTAGATGGACAGGAAGGATGGAAATGGGTGATCTGATTTATAATTTCAAGTAACATTTCCAGCTGTTGTAAGAACACTTTGTGGATATGTGAACTAAAATCTGGATGTTAAGTTGGAAGAATCATTTCAAGGTGCAAGTGAAAAAGTATAGTCACATAGTCACAAGAAGTGCATCATCTTTCTCTCTCTCTCTCTCTCTCTCTCTCTCTCTCTCTCTCTCTCTCTCTCTCTCTCTCTCTCTCTCTCTGTCATGCCAGCTTTAGGTGCTCATGTTTCAATGTAGAGATGACACACATGTCTAATGAAAACAGATCATCTGGAAACATCAAGAGGGGACCAGGGCTGGGAAATCTGCTCTTGCCTTAACTCTATGAGCCATCAAGTGATGGTTCTGATAAAATGTCATGGTTAAAAATGCTTTCATAGAAGAAAGAACCTGCCCCACTTACTGAGTGGTGGGCAGAAGGCAGAGATAGGGAGATCTTTATGGTCACTAGGACCCATAGAAGAAAGTGTCTGCATGAAATACTGCCTCAGTATTTATGAAATACATATTCCATACTGAAAACTGATGAGAGAGTGCAAATGGATTTAATGGAATGGAAATCTGTGGATACGTGAAGAGACAGACGATGAAAACAGAAGTGTTATTAGGGTGTGTCGGGGAAAGAATGACAAAATGTCTATGAAAAACTAGTAATATAAATGTCCTAAGTTCAGGCTACTATAACAGGACTATAAGCCTATGCATAATGTAAAGTCATCTCCCACAGGTTTAGAGTGAGAAAGTTACACAATGTACTGGCAGCATAGCTAGGTTTTAGTAATGGCCTTGCATACTGCCCACTTCTCCTGTATCTTTATTTATCACAAAGAAAGTGAGTAAGCTCTCTAGAAAGGCTTTTGTAAAGGCACTGACCTGTTCATGAAAATCCTGCTCTAATATCCCATCTCCTAATGATGACACCTTAGTGTTCAGATCTTCTACACATGCTTGGGGGACACAGACATTCATCCATGACAGCTGAGGCCTTGAGAAAGAAATCATTGAAGACAAGGCTGCATACTTGTCTGCTGGTGGTGGCAGGATCTGGTGAGTCATGGAAAGTGGAAGCCTAGCTTTTGCATAGACAAGATGACCTGCAATCTGGATGCAGACTAGAAATGTTATCTTTTGATAGCTATGGACTCTGTCTTGTCAACAAAGACATGGGGCAGGGAAGTGGCAGGACTGTGGTTACAGTGACAAGGGATGGAAAAATCACTTGTCCTCTCAGTGATGAGATGACAACACTCTGAGGTTGGAGTTGGAGAGATAGGAAGCTGAAAAAGCATGGTTTAGAGGAGCCAATAACTAGACATGGGAGAAATAATACACAGAGATGCCTAGCACAGTTCAGTATCCATCTGAGAGTTGTTGGTTTGACAATAATGAGGATCATTCAGTATAGTTTGATTTTTCCTGCAAGGTTTACTGATTCTAGGGTGAGCATTTTTAAAAGTATTATTATTTATTGCTTATGACTTCTTTATTTTATGGACAGTTCATCATACAGGTGAGGAAACTGAACCTTTGAAGAAGGAAAGCAATTTGGTTAAAATGATACAGCTTGAAATATCTGGGGCCCTTTATAGACCTTGACAATTAGAACTAACAGCTATTTTTTCATCCCTGTATGCCAACAC
The DNA here is from genome assembly GCF_008632895.1 of Mastomys coucha. Classification (NCBI taxonomy): domain Eukaryota; kingdom Metazoa; phylum Chordata; class Mammalia; order Rodentia; family Muridae; genus Mastomys; species Mastomys coucha. Next base: position 21,024,479 of record NW_022196913.1, on the reverse strand, counting down.
TAAGATAAATGAGCCAGTATCTTATAAAACACACAGCACTCTGTTCTGCCCATGGAAGGCATTCAATGAATGTTAGCTATAAAACAACCTTTAAAGAATGTTATCAATCACATTTTCTATGAAGTTTAAAAGGGCTAGAAAGTGTGGAATTCTGAGTCTATTACCTGGAACTTAATGAATGTTGGTGCACTTCTATTCAACCCTCATCAGTACCAACATGTATGTAATCTACATTCTTAATCCTGTGATGAGAACTGTGTTGCTATTAAAGGCCACTAGGTGGAGCCACCCAAGAGCAAGTCAGTTCATTTACCTTCAGACGGGAGCTCAGATACAGGTAAGCTACAAGAAGCAGGATGTTGGCAACCAAACAAGAAAAAGAAAAAAAAAAGAAAGAAAGAAAGAAAGAAAGAAAAAAAGAAAAAATGAGTTGTTATAAATACACAAACAGATGGCTAGGGAAAGAAATAGGGTTGCAGTTAAAGCATATATTTGAGTAAGCAACTAAAACAAAGAGCATTTATATCCAAGGAGACTGTTAATTTGATAGGCAAGCAATAAGAGCCAATGCAAATTTCCTCTGCTGGAAAGCTAGAGGAATTAGAAATCATGCCTATGTTCTCTCAAAACCATGCTACACTCCAAAGCTACTAAATCCATGGATCAGGTAAACATTTAAACTCTGGGGTGTATGTTTGCGTGTGTGTGTGTGTGTGTGTGTGTGTATGTGTGTGTGTGTGTGTGTGTGTGTGTGTGTGTGTGTGTGTGTTGTACACCCTTTCCATGCCTCCAACACAGGTAATGGATATGCTGAGCTGTAACTGAGTAAGGTTCATATCCCTTCCCTACACCCAGTCCTGTCTAACTTATAATTAGATGGCTATCTTGCTAGCTGCCAACTCTGTCCAAGATCAACACATGAAACCACCTACTGTTCCCAGGAATGCTGCTTCATAAGGAGACAATCCCAGGTATCACTCACTCTGTTGCAACCCCTTCACTGCAGGTGGCTGAAACAGAACTGCTAGCTTTCCCTATGGTTCTTTTCCTCTGAGCAGTGATGTAATGCAATTGAAATCTTTGTCTGTTTATTGTCCTATGGCCCATATCCCTATGACTCTACAGTATCCTGACAAAAGATTGTATTGATTAAGAATAAAAGCCAAGTCTTATCGTTAGCGTGTCATTTGGGTCTATTTTTTCACATTTGACTTGCCCATACTTGGGTATCTCTAGTCTTTCTCTTGCTTCCTGGATCTCCCCACTAAAGCCATATGTATCTGCTTGTAGCCAGTGCAACCAAGCTCCCCAAACACAGATTCCCATGAAAACTGAACAAAAGAGGCGGGGAGAGGCAGAGCATGTTAAATGTCTCATTAGGCCTTCTGTCTGATTCTCATTAGATTCGCTGACTGCTTCTCATTAGGCCCATTGCCTCAACTTCTTTCAGGCCCTGAATATGTAGGCCAGTGCTTATTGTCATGGTTGGTCGAGAAGATCTATTTCATGTATTCATAAATTGAATGTGGCTTCTGAAAAGTCCCAGGCAGTTTCTTTTGGCAATATTAAGGCAGGCTTATTGTTGTTATTTGTTATTTTTTGAGTAATCCTAGGCAGGGTGGGCAGAAGTAATAACTTAAAAGACCCAGCAGAAAACTTCAAACACTGCTTCAGAATTAGAGCACTGGGGAATCATCATCGCAGCCAAAAGGCCAGCCTGCTGTGTGGACATCTGCAACAGGACATCATGAACAAAGTCATCAATATCACAGTACTCAGAAAGTATATACCATGGGAAAAAGGAAAATTCAGGGCAAGAGCAGGGCCAGGACATGACTAAATTGTGATCCCCATTCTTCTGAACATTGTAGAGCATGCACAGAAAGTTGAAAAAAAAGAGGCAAATAATACCATTAATAAACTGCTGTGACGTTGAATACTTTACAAATTATGCATATACAGCATTAGCATATTGTAAAGACATCACTTACATATCAGTATCCACCACAGCAGAACAAGTGGCAGCTGGAGAAATCTCCCATGAGATAGCAGGTGGTTCACAGAAGTTCGAACTGATTGCATGCTGGTAATGATATAGTGGACATCACCTTGGAGTCTCATGGGAGAGACATGTTTCCAGTAATGCAAAAAAAGAGTAAAGAGCCTTTCCCAAGAGTGTGAAGAAAAAAATCAGCTTTACATGTTTTCTCTACTCTTGGGTTTCTCTTAATGTTGGCATCCTACTTTGGATGAACACAGTATGGACTCAACCCTTACTCTGAGAGTCACTTGATGCCCCAAATCAGAGATTGCTTTCTCTCAAAGTTGTCTTTCCCTAGACTTGGAAGGCTGAAGGTAGAACTTTAATAATCCTCAGAAAGCAGGTGTTTTTCTTTCAACTAAATGTCTGAAGTGAAGTGTGTTTAATATGGCTCTATACAGGAAAGTCAAACTGTTCAAAAGAATATTTTTTAAGAGTAGACATCAATACAAGATTTGAACTTTCTTTCTGTTCCATCCCTCCACCCAGAGGCAAGAGAAGAGATGTCTCCATATATGGACTTCTTCTCTATCAGGAAGCAGGGCAAGTCCTCCCCAAGGAGGAAGGACCATGACTCACTAACAAGGCCAGGGTGGGGTCCCTGTCAGATACATTCCAGCTGCTGCATAAGCTGGAAAGGCATGGTCACTTCTTTGTGGCTTTTGTTCAAGTATGCAGTGTCCTACTCGGAAGATGGCACTGGAGTCATGTGTTCTGTGCCTTTGGAAGAATGTTTTCTTAGCCTACAACTCTATCAATGCAGTCATGTCTTTCTGTATGCTGCCTTTGTGCTGGGCTAAATGGTCAGCATTTAAAGGGACAACATGGACAGTAGAGACTAGCACCTATTGTTGGGAAAGGGCATAGTCATTCTAAACATGCTTGTATGAATCCTCCCCTACTCACTATACTGACTTCTAAGAAAGCTCCAGCATAGTTGGTGAGCTTCCCTCATTCTGGGAGAAATTTTTTGGAGGACTTGACCTCTGAACATGCCAGGATATGTGTACAGTAGATTGCGATGTTCATTCACAATATTCGCAAACAAAACCTGTTTGCCTTTCAAGTGACTCCGTGAATGTACTATGTTTGTTAAGTACTGGTAAGATGACAGGCCTTTGTGCATTCATGAGGCATGTTTATTGGTGCCTGTGAGCCATGATTGTGAGGATGAAATAAAAATTTGGCTCCAAAGCCTTTAGCAGAAAACTCAGTTCAGAGGCAGGCTAGAACAATGGACTGAAAATGATCTTGGTCTTTCAAGTACTTTATCCTATCCAAACTTTCAGGGTAAGAACCTGATCTCCCAGAAAGTATTTCCTTTATTGCCAACCATAGAGAATCACTGAGAAACTAATTAAAGAATTTGAATCTCATTCCCTCTTTAGTTAGCTGACCCTCGACCAGGGGCAAGTTTCCAAACAAAGGCACTCTGAGCCAACAAGATATAGAATGAGACTCATCAGCGTACGCAGGCTGTATGCTCTTGGTCTCCTCTTTCAAAGAGTTACCTAAGTGCAAACTACCCTGCCTTTTTTTTTTTTTTAAACAAGGAAGAGCCATCAGAAATAATCAAGCTTGAAGTTCCTGAAAGTTATTCATTTATTGGATTCGATTTTCTACCCTTCCCTTGAATTCCAGGAGCCAGTTCAAGACAGTGAGTTCTCATGGAAAATTAAGTACATTTGCAAAGGTGCTTAGAGAAATATTCCTGTTTCAGGTTTCAGACTCTCAAGAGGATAGTAGTCATTGATTTCCAGCCTTGAAACAACGATAAAGAGTTCCAGATATGAATGGGCCGCTATGGAACCTAGCCAGTCTGCCTGAAAGCATCCTGCTGTAAAAGATTTCGTTCTGTTCTGGATACCCACCGTCCTCTTCCTTTATTTCTCCCCCACTTCTTAAGGTCACCTCACTTGGCAGCCACCCTGATGATCACACAGAATGGCATTTATTGACTGAATAGTTGCCTTATTGAAGAGTAACTACTCTAAGATTGTGAAATGATTTCTGAAAGTTACATGATTACCTACTGAAGCAAATGCCTTTGTGATAACATATATATTTGTTAGTCAGATATGCAGTGGTCATAAACGGAGAGAAGAGGGGGCCTGTGGAATTCTGGAAAGAAGTGCATTTTACTAATATCAAAGGTATTAGGCTTACAGATTCAAATTTAATTTTAAAATAAATGAGAAGAAACAAATATTAGTTTACTTTAAAATACATGTTATTTCTTTGTGGCTGATAAAATGAAGCTTGGCATGAAATCCATCACAGGAGATGGAGTGGTTCTCATTATTCAGATAGCATATTGTCCTCACTTATTGTTACATTACTGATAAGTCTGAGTGATTCTGGCTGATCCATTTAGATTGCTATCATAGAATGGGATTTTCCAAAGGGATTTTGCACTTGGGAAAGACCTTAATCTAGAATAAAGTTATACACAGAGTGGCCATGTATAAATGAAAGTTGATACAAGTTTCAAGTCAGAAAGGAAGACATCAAGTTCCTCTCTCTTATGGAGAGTATGGATCTCACTGGCAGAATGTATAGGATGGCACCTCAAAAACTAGATGTAATGCTTTGGCAAATTTTCTAATTTCCTCATTTTAGAGACATATTCTCCAATGCCAGATAGATTCTCTTGCAAAAGTCCAAACATTTGACTTTGAACTTTTGGTGAAAGATTTAATGTGCAGTGATCAATGAGTGAAACCATTATGCAACACTAGAAATATGCAAAAAGTTAAGATGGAAAGGGGGAATTAATATTCTTAAATTATTTGAACATGACAGCATGGAATCTGATTTAAGTAAAAACTTGTATGACAATGGAATCTTGAAAGAAATACAACTAAAATCTGAGGAAAATGGACATAGTGTTCTGTGTTTTTAAAAGAAACCAGTGTGCTGAATTGTGCTATGTAGAATTCTCTGTTTTCTCTTCCCTTAACAAAATCTTGGGTGTATTCCATAACTTCCTGGTCACATTTGGTAATTAAAACTTAGTGTGGCTTAATTTAAACCCTTAATTGCATTTCCAATTTAAAGCTAGAGCTGTGACTCGGGCTGCTTAGAAAAGGGGTGGGGGCAAGATCTGTCTCTGGAGCCATGTTGCCCTCCCCCTTCTTAAGCTCATCTCTTCCTAGGAGCCCAAAGGAGAGCCTAGGGCTCTGAGAAATACTTCCTTAAATGGTTGTTTTAACGGGGATGGAAAGTGTCTCTGGGCATTTCTCTGACTTTTCATGGTCCCATCTATGAGTCCCGGTTTTCACACATGTGTTATATATGTGTTTTTGAGTTTTCTCCACATTCCTTGATGTAGCCTTGTCTTCCTTCAATTGGGATGCTTCCTGAGTGAGCATCTCCAATTTAACTTGGTAGATAGTGACTAAAGGCATGTGCCATGCATCCATTGCTCCTTCAAATGGAACCAGTAAGAAACCTGGGTTTCCTTTGATGTCAGTTGACCATGCAATGGAAGTGTCTGTGCTGGTGATCAATTTACCCTTTCCAGATATTTCTGCCATTCTTTCTATAAATTCTTAGAAACATATCTCCAGGAATTTCTGGTCTGGAAGTTGATTACAACCCGTGTATTTCCATATGTTGTGCCATACCTCTGGGACACACATCAAATACACTCAAGGACTCAGCCATTGCATCCTCTATTGAGAAATATGAGTCTGTTAATGTTTGGAGTGCAAATGGGCCCTAGTTCTCAAGGAAGTATCAGTTTCTCTTTATTGTGGGTTCCCCAAATTTCTGTGGATGCTTTTCCTGGTGGCATATAGACTACTCTCACTTCTTATGGTCCAAGCCCTTGTGGAGAACCTTTCCCACCTTTTCCAAAACCTGAAGAAGGCCTGATAGGGTGATATCTAATGGAATGAAAACATGCTGATGTCTCTGTTTCCGCTGGAACATGATAGCTGGTACTACCACATGGTGGCTTATTTGTGGGTCTTGTTGGAATATGAGTAGCTCTGTTTCTAGGTCTGGAATACCCTGTTATATGAATGAAAATTAAAAATGACTTACATATTCAGGGAAATGTGGCTCTGTAAAGGTAATTTAAGTGGGAATTGGTTATGGAAAAGAAGTTACTATTCACACAGTGTGTTAATTGTCCATCATCGAAATGGTTCTTTTTTTTTTTTCCAAAATGATTCTTCTACCTGTGGCTTAAAGAGCATAGTTTTTTTTGTTTTTTGGTTTTTTTCTTTTGTGAAAATCTGAGGTAGAGATTACATTTTATAATGGAGCTTACTTCACCAAGCATCAACACAGGCCACACAATAATGTGGCTATGTATTGCATCCCTATGTATCTGGAATCATTCTGTGAATTGTAAATCTTCTAATTTACAGCTCCCATATTAATGGCTCCATCTGTGCATTGGTCTCCTGCTCTTACTCCTCAGTTTCTTTCCATTCTAATGTCTTGACTGATGTCACATAAAGGCTGTGTTGCAGTTTCACTATGGAGCCCATGGGTGAGTTACCTCATGGCAACTTGGGATATTGATTTTTAGCAAGAACTCTTGATAAAATATGAGATTCTCTGGGCTACCTTGAAAATAGACACAGCCACCTTACCATCAATGAATCAGTGACTGGTCTTCTCACTAATATTTACAGGCATGCCTGGCCTCATAATGAATCTCTTGAGACATGTAAAACAGTTTTTATTTACATGAGAACTTTAACATTCCTCAATCATTAATCTTGTTTGTCAACTTTACTGAATCTGGAAACAACTAAGAGATAAGCTGTTGGGCATTTTCTTGATCAGTTACTTGAAGGAATTTTCTTGGTTAGCTTATTTGGAGTGGGAAATCCCACCCTAAATGAAGGTGACACTTTGAACTCGACCAGATGAGGAGATCTAAGGCAGGATCAGAGCTGTTTTGCCTTGTTGCCTTAGATTCCCTGATAAACATTTACCCTTTTGTCCCATCTCACTGCTTCTGAACTACTGCTGCACTCCTGTATCTATAGCAGAGCTCAGCATCTTTCTTCTGGTGTGAACTGAAGATAAGCATGTTCCAATGATTTTTCACACAGCAGAATCAATGCTTATTCAGTCAGAACACGGAAGGATTTTAAAAGTACATTCCAAGAGAGAGCGATCAGATAAAAATAAACTCATAGGGCTGATGCCAAGCCCAACAACCTGCATTCTACCCTCAGAATCCACATGGTGGAAGGACAAAGAACTCCAACAAGTTGTCTTCTGACACACACACACACAAACACACATATACACACACATACACACACATATACACATGCAAACACACATAAATGCAAACATATACACATGCAAATACAAACAGAAATGCACATACACACACAAACACAGGTAAACACATACACAAAAAAACACATGTAAACACACACATGCAAATACACACACAAACGCACACATGCAAACACACATACACACACACAAACACACATGCAAACACACACAGAGGCAGACACACACAAACATACACATACACACATGCACACACACACATATACATCCCATGGCATGCAGACCCACCTACACACAAGTAAGTAAATAAATATAAAATTAAATAAATAAACCTACTTTCTGACCTGTGACAGTACTTTCCCACCAACTGAAATGATTATTTGTTTATTTTCTGTGCATTATCAACCCTCCTTAACCTGAATGTCAACTCTATGATATAAAGGACGCTGTTGTCTTTTTACTTCTTGCTCACCACAGGTCTCCAGCAAGTTACTGAGAACCCAACACTTAAGAAGGCCACAGGTGTCTGTTAAGGGATCATACATATTCATGAACAAAACAAAAACCTTACCATAGTAACTGGCAAACTTCCAGGTGAAGTGTGGCTCACAGAGGATGGAAAGGAGTTAGGTTTGGAACATTCCTAGATGAATAGATTGGCTGCCGAGGCCGGAAAACTGTTCTGAATGGCACAGGAAACAGTGTGCAGATCCTCTCAGCCACTTCCCACTGAGACCGCAGGGCAGATATTGGGGAAAGAGTCCTGAAAACTAAGAAGCAGTCTTGATGGGAGCAGAGGGATATGGGACACAGGACAGTAGAACTAACCCATGAGCATGGTAATAGGGTGGGGCTCGGTGGAGGACAGTTTGAAGGCAATGGTCAGAAGTTTATATTTGGTCCAGATGGTAATAGCAAGCCACCAAAGTGCCATGTTTACACATTTTCAAAATCCAATTAGGATACCACATGTTTTTATGGTCTAATCACCCATTTTGGACCCATTAAATAAATTAGTTGAAAGAGAAAAACAAAGGAAAAAAATAAAATGATGTGTCATTTGATAGCATTAGGAAATCATGGGATAAATGTGTTAAATTGGAATGTTTGACCTGGAACCAAATGAATCCAAATATGGTCTTTATGGCTGAGTCTCGAACTTGAATCGGGCCCACAGCTGATGTTACAAAACATGCATAGTTCATTTATCTTTTCTTTTTCTTTCTTCCTTCCTTTCTTTCTTTCTTTCTTTCTTTCTCTCTTTCTTTCTTTCACAGGGCAATTTGGGTGAGGAGAGCAGGCGTGTCCCCTGTGGAGTGGCTTAGACATCCCCCTGAGCAGGGCAGAAAGGGAGGCTAGAGGACATGTCCTGGGATCCCAAGCTCTACCCCCCAGCAGTTCTATAGGCCGCCAACTGAAGTGTGAGAAGGAAGCAGCTGCTTCAGTGGACTTCTCTCTAGAGAGGAAGAAGTCCAGTCATGCAGATAGGTCAGGCAAAATAGACTCTGGGAAGAAATTGAGACCCAAGCTGGAGTTCTGTGTGGCTCCCTACTGGATCTATGTTTCTGTCCTTAGCCAAAGTGTCATCTTAGCACTTAAGGAAAAAGCAGTGTGGTGGCAAAATAGACTGGTAAAGCAGGGAGGCAAACACTGTTTGCTTGGGAGAAACTAATTATCCTTATTCTCTTGCCCTTAGATGATTTTTCTTTGTGAAAAGTGCAGCATCAGGGTGTGGTAGTTTGCCCCGAGTTCAACATTCAGCTTAATCATAAAACAGGTAAGAATATGGCTACCCAATTGGGGTGTCTGAAGACTGAGGTAAGAAATATAGAAACCTGGAGCTCTTCTCTGATTTAGTAAATCAAAATTGCCTCCTTAGGGATTAATAGGCACACTATAGTGTGAGAAACAACCAAAAATACCTGTGACAAGTCAGCTCCGAAGGATGATGTTTATTTTGTTCTCGTGTTTCAGAGGCTTCTGTCTGGGATTGGAAGACTGTGTTTCTTGGGCTTGTGGAAGTGATCCTCGTGCAATAAGTGACAGAACAGATAATGCTACCTTCACAGAGGCTTGGATGCATGGAAAAGGAGAGAATGGCTCTAGCTTGCTCTCTCAAGGACTTGTCCCTAGTTACCTAATTTCCTCTTATAATAAGCCACCTTTTATACATTCCTGGTGGTTCTATCTCAATAGCCACACAGGCTTCAACATAAAGCAACAAGTCTTTGAAATAAGCCAAATCAAAACAACTATGTAGGATGTTTGTAATGAATTTAATAGAATACAATTAGAGGTGAGTCAAAGTAGAGCTTTGTACACCTGTAGGACATTAAAGCAGTAAACAGTTGCAATGCACTTGCAACTCCCCATATGCTGTAAGAATTACTACTGACCCCATGAATTCATCTGTATGTCTCTAATGCCAAGACTCCAGCATGCATACAAGCAGAAGTCTGCAAAAACACTGGTGGGAACAATTTTGCTTTTGAGTCCCGACAGCATGCTTTAACCAGCTTGTGTCTTTCTTTACAGCATTTACTTGGAGCAGCTGTAGTTTCTCTGAATTATACCTAGCTTCCTAAGTCAATGGTAGTTTTCTTTCTTTCTCTCTTTTGGTCCCTAGTCCAGATTTTTATCTTTTGTGAGCGGAGCCGCTGCTCAACCAGGAACTGAGGGAGCCAAATGGAGACAGACAGAACTGGAATCATTTGCCATTCAGCTGGAAACATAATGATCCCTCAGCTTCTCAAATGTGGAAATTTCCCAGAACCAGTGTTGTTCCAGGGCCTAGGGACCCTCCCTCATTAGTTCCAGCTAACTTTCCCTCCTTTTAAGTCTTTACTTATGCGCCTCTTGAGGCTCCAGACTTGATTAGCTCTCACTCCATGGGCTTCTTCCCACAGCCTCTCGGACTCCCTGCCTTCCTATTTCTTAGCCTCTAGGATGGTTCACACAGTAGTTGAAGGCAGTGGTGAGAATAGTCAACTCAGTAGCTCTTCTTACTCTGTCTCTAGTTCAGCGTTGTAACCTGTGAAATGACAATAAAACCATCTGTGCAGAAATGTGTCACTGACAAAGAGATAAGGTTTCCTAAAGTGGCATGTTAGCACAGTGCAGCGAAAGTGCTCCCCAAAATGATAAATACCATCTAGCTGGGGCCTTTAATGGTAAATCAATTAGATGATCTTGGCTCGTAAGAAATGTTAGTATATTCAAACGCCCCATTTAGGCTATGATTGCTTGAATTCTCCTTAGACAAGACTGTCCTTCGATTCATGGATGTACTAAGTGAGGACACAAAGACTGACACTCACATATTTAGTTACATTAATCTTTTAACCAGAGACATGGAGAAAAGAATTCAAGCAGAAGAATGTAAAATCAAGAACTCTATCAGGATACAAACACAGAAGTCTATTTTGTGACTCCCAGGACCTGTGATGGAAATTCTAAAAGAAAAACAAAAGCTTCTGATCTCTTAAGGTATTTTCAGTGTAAGTGTTTTTATACTTTTCTGTGGAATGAATTGCATTACCTTCAGTGCAACAGTGACATCACCTATAAGGCAACTTTGGTAATGGAAATAAAGAATCCTTGCTAAAGCTACACATGGATAGAGACTCACACGTTTGTTGTCAAGTAGTCAGAATCCTGTATATTCTTGCAGGTTCTGTCACACATGGTTCTTAGAGAACAGTGGTAAACACAAATGATTGTTTACTTCAAGTCATGGAAATAATGCATGATTTCTATTCCTTTGGCCACCCAGTCATTTATCCCAGGTAATTTTTATGGTGTGGGATGGCTTGGAAAACTAATTACAAAGCTCATTCATGTGAGAATGTGTTCTTTTTAGTACAGCACATGGGATAAGTTTGGTAATTTCAGTTCCTTCTCTTGGGATCCATATCAAATTCTTCGAGAAAGCAAAACCAATTTATCGGAGCTCAGCTGCCAGGTCCAAATAGGCACAGTTGTACCTTGTTGTTGGTTGAATTTATTGGTTGCCAGTAATCAGGAATGACTTCTGAGAAGCAGCTCTGACTGAGATCATGGAGATAAGACAGAATGGAAGCCAATGTACTGTTGCACCTGTGTGTATGCTTGTGCACATGGGTGTGTATACATATGTGTATCTATGTATGTGGATAAGTATCTGTGTATAATAAATGATTTCAAATAAATGAATGAATTCTTGACAGAATTCAAAGTGCTTATTTAATATGATCTTAATTGGGACTCATTTTGGTTGCTTTTTAAAAACATACAATCAATTTTAGGACATTTTTTTTCTTTCACTATTTCTTGACCTTTTCAATATTTCCCAGCAACATTTCTTATCCCATATACTCTCCCACTACCAAAGGCAAAGTCTGTATCTTATCTCTGGGGTATTACTCCTTAAAGAAAGTGCTGGGAAGTGAGATAAGACCTCTGAGCTGAGTCAGAGAGAGCACAAAGCTTCTCCCTGTCTGTGCTCTTTCTGCACATCTTAGGATCCCTGAGTGGACATGGAACAGACTTACCTTCCCCCAACTGTTGTACTGGGCATCTTGGGAGATATTGTGAAGCAGAACAGAGACAACCTGAGAAATCAGATCTTCTTGCCTTCTCATGTGATATGGGAGAGGCTTTTAGATGGTTCTAGATTCCCTACTCTCAAACTTCCCAAGTCTAGGATGAGTTTAGTCAGCCACTGAGTAAAGCAGCTGGCAGGGTATCAAGAGGAAGAGAAATGACTACTTCTCTGAGGCTCTAGTAGTACATACAATGCTGTGTCTGCATGTGAGTAAGACAAATATTACTGTCTTGAGTTCCTACATGTTGGAGTAGTTTATTACACAGCAACAGAGAATGGGAGCATATATCATACAAAATTATTTAAACCTAGTTAGTTTGTAAGTTGGGAAACTACTATCAATTGAAAGGCAAAACAGAACAATTAAGACTAAACCCCACAACTTGAACTTACAAAGAAAGGCAACTGCAACTTAGTGGGAATTCAGGCTGCTCACTCAGTTGATTCTTCATCCTGACAAATAGGTTCTGGCTGGTAAAGCAGATGATATAGTTATTACAGGTGTATACATGGTATACTAATTTTACCAATTCCAGGTTCTTTATGTATTATGAACCACAAGAGAAACTTGATAAGGATATATGGGATCTATTACTTTATAACCTCTTAGGAACTTATTTCAAGAAATGTATTTGAAGGGGATAAAATTGAGTGTATTGTATAGGTGTGTATGTGTATTGTGTATATTGCATGTATTGTGTATGTGCTTAAAATAATAGAAATAAATTTGGCATACATTCTGTAGCAATCTTTGTCACCATTTTCTTGATAGTTTCTAAGATACAGTGCCACAAAAATTGAAGACTAATTTAAGATGTTCCTGTTAAAATCCACAATGCCTAGATAACCATACAAAATACATACTACAAAGATCACAACTAATGATCTTCTAAAGTGTTGGAGGATATTTCAGGATGTCTCAAGACTGTTGTAAGCATCAAAACCAACGAAAATTTCATGGGGTGACTACCATTTCCAATAACTATCTTAGAGACTGAATGACTGAATGCAGTATGGTACCCTGGATAGAACCCTGGAATGAAAAAGGAGGTAAGTTCATGCAGACTGATGAATAAGTAGTCATAAACATGTTTTGCAGCTTGATTGATCACTACCTCCATAACACTGAAAAGTGTAGATTTCCTGACATTCTCTTATATAAGAGATACAAAGGACAGGAAGCAGAAACTAGTGTACTAACTATGTCTTTATATGATTACTATATTAATAAATTAATATTGAACAATAGTGGAAACTGGAACTTTGGCAGAAAGCTGTGGTGACTTCATGGTCTTTTATAAGCCTAAAATCATAACCATCATTATGTGGACTGAGCAGGTTTTATTGACATATTCAGGCATACACACACACACACAAACAAACAAACAAACACACAAACACAAATGAGCGTGCACACATGTATACTCACTGAAAGAAATATAGACCATGAATTTGAGAGAAAGCACAAGGGAGATGTACATGGGAAGGGTTGGAGGGAGGAAAGGGAAGAGAAAAAATAAGTAATTATATGTTTAATTTTTTACTAGGTATTTTATTTACACTTCAAATGTTCTCTACTTTTCTGGTCTTCCCTCTGAAAAATTCTCCTATTCCCTTCCCCCTCCCCTGCTCACCAACCAACCCTCTCCTGCTTCCTGACCCTGGCATTCCCCTACACTGGAGCATAGAGCCTTCACAGAACCAAGGGCCTCTCCTCCCACTGATGAATGACAAAACTATCCTGTGCTACATATGCAGCTGGAGCCAGGAGTTCTACCATGTGTACTCTTTGGTTGGAGATTTAGTCCCTGAGAGCTATGGGGATGCTGGTTAGTCTGTATTGTTATTCCTCCTATGGGCTGCAAAATCCTTCAGCTTCTTGAGGTCTTTCTCTAGCTCCTTCATTGGGGACCCTGTGCTCAGTTCAATGGATGGCTGTGAGCAACCACTTCTGAATTTGTCAGGCATTAGCAGAGCCTCTCAGGAGACAGCTATATCAGGCTCTTGTCAGCCAGCACTTGTTGGCATCCACAATAGTGTCGGGGTTTGGTGATTGTACATGGGATGGATCCCCAGGTGGTGCAGTCTCTGGATTGTCATTACTTCAGTCTCTGCAACTCCTTCCATGGGTATTTTGTTCCTTCTTCTAAGAAGGATCGAGGTATCCATACTTTGGTCTTCCTTCTTCTTGAGTTTAATGTAGTTTGTGGATTGTTTCTTCGGTATTCTGAGCTTCTGGGCTAATATCCACTTATCAGTGAGTGCATACCATGTGCGTTCTTTTGTGATTAGGTTACCTCACTCAGGATGATATTCTCCAGATCCATCCATTTGCTTAACAGTTTCATAAATTCATTGTTTTTAATAGCTGAGTAGTACTCCATTGTAGATGATATGATAGTATACTTAAGTGACACCAAAAATTCCACCAGAGAACATCTAAACCTGAAAAAACCTCAGCTGGGTAGCTGGATATAAAATTAACTCAAACAAATCAGTGGCCTTCCTCTACACAAAGGATAAACAGGCTGAGAAAGAAATTAGGGAAACAACACCATTCACAATAGTCACAATAATATAAAATACCTTGGTGTGACTCTAACCAAGCAAGTGAAAGATCTGTATGACAAGAACTTCAAGTTTCTGAAGAAAGAAACCAAAGAAGATCTCAGAAGATGGAAAGATCTCCTATGCTCATGGATTGACAAGATTAATATAGTAAAATTGGCCGTCTTGCCGAAAACAATCTATAGATTCAATGAAATCTCCATCAAAACTCCAACTCAATTCTTCACAGAGTTAGAAAGTTAAATTTGCAAATTCATTTGAAATCACAAAAAAACCAGGATAGCGAAAACTATTCTTAACAATAAAAGAACTTTTGGAATCCCGAAACTTAAGCTGTACTACAGAGCAATTGTGATAAAAACTGCATGGTATTGGTACAGTGACAGGCAGGTA
>NW_022196913.1:20989557-21009341 GCF_008632895.1 Mastomys coucha | reverse complement strand
AAGAATGCAAATCAATCCATTCCTATCTCCTTGTACAAAGCTCAAGTCCAAGTGGATCAAGGACCTCTGCAGAAAACCAGATACACTGAAACTAATAGAAAACAAAGTGGGGAAGAGCCTCGAGCACATTAGCACAGGGGAAAGTTTTCTGAACAGAACACCAATAGCTTATGCTCTAAGATCAAGAATTGACAAATGGGACCTCATAAAATTACAAAGCTTCTGTAAGGCAAAGGACACTGTCAATAGGACAAAATGGCAACCAACAGATTGGGAAAAGATCTTTACCAATCCTATATCTGATAGAGGGCTAATATCCAATTTATACAAAGAACTCAAGAAGTTAGACTCCAGAAAACCAAATAACCCTGTTAAAAAATGGAGTACAGAGCTAAACAAAAAATTCTCAACTGAAGAATACTGAATGGCTGATAAGCACCTAAAGAATTGTTCAACATCCTTAGTCATCAGAGAAATGCAAGTCAAAACAACTCTAAGATTCCATCTCACATCAGTCAGAATGGCCAAAATCAAAAACTCAGGTGACATCAGATGCTGGTGAGGTTAAGGAGAAAGAGGAACACTCTTGCATTGCTAGTGGGATTGCAAGCTGGTACAACCACTCTGAAAATCAATTTGGTGGTTCCTAAGAAAATTGGACAAAATACTACCTGAGGACACAGCAGTACCACCCCTGGGTATATACCCAGAAGATGCTTCAACATGTAATAAGGAAACATGCTCCACTATGTTCATAGCAGCCTTATTTATAATAGCTAGAAGCTGGAAGAACCCAGGTGTCTTTCAACAGGGGAATGAATAGAGAATATACTTTTAATTTTAAGACCTATTTTAAACCATTTTTTCTTTAAATTGTAAATTGGAGTGCCAAAGAATTCAACTACCCTTGAGTTTGTACCATGACCATGACATTTAACCACTAATAACTTACTATTTCACTCTTTCTTTTACACTCTCTTTTACTGTTACATCTTACTTCTTCTTGCTTACATCTTGTTTCCTCTTGGTGATTATTTCTCCGGAGTAACACCTGCTGTTTTAGCTTTATACTAGCATGCTTTGTGGTCCCTATGAACTTGAACAAATGCATGATGATAAATGACAGAAAAATTACACACACACACTCACACACACACACACATACACACACACATGAACGCAGTCATGCATGCATGCATGCACACACACATGCATACTCATGCATGTGATTCAGAAACCATGTCACCTGGTGTTTACAAAGATTAGTGGTACCATGAATCCTGTTATTAGCATCACCATCCTGTACAAAAACTTAGCAGTCTTTCATTCACCATCTCCAAATGTTAGTATCTTTGGGAATTTAAGCACTGTAGGAACATTCCTATTAAAAATGTCATTTTTAATGAAATATCTTTGGCAACGTGACTAACTTTAGAATGGCTATGAAACTATACCTCTGCGTGTTTCTCTGAAAATATCTCCTAAAGTTTTAACTAAGGAGGGATGGCCTACTCTGAATGTAGGCAGCATTCTTTCTTGGACCAGGGTCCTGGATCAAATATAGAAGGATAAAGTAAGTGAAGTGGAACATCAATATCCCTTTCCTATTTTCCCACTCATGGAACAATGTAACTAGCTTCCCCAAGTCACTGGGATATTCTCATTATGATAAATTGTAGCTTTAGACTTTGAGCCAAATTAAAATTTGTGTTTATTTGCCTTTGTCAAGTATTTTGTTACAGAAAAGGGAAAAATAACTAATATATCAAGCATATAAGAAGAATCTGAGGATGAGTATAAAAATAAATTTAACTCCTTTTAGTGTAAAAATTTTCAGACTTGTTTAAGATGAATTGCCTTTTGATTTTCTCTTATTATTTCTTGCCCATTGGTTATTAACTTCATTAAACAAAATAACCTTCATTCTCTTAAAATTTAAACTCCTTTTACTAGGTATGAAGCCATAAGATTATGAAAGCCAATATTTAATGCTACAGAGGCAAAACAGCTTTGGGAGTTGGGAATAGATGAAGGTAATAGAAGCACAGCCCAGGTCATAGTTCTGATCTTCAGGGTCCAAGTTCATGGATAACTCACTATGTGTTTGGCATTGTAACAAGGATGTTATGTATATGAGGGAATTTAATCTTGATAACAATGTGTGAGACTGACCCTCTTGTGATTCAAATTTTATAAGGGAGAATTGTTAGAAGTCATGTACATGATCTTTAAAGGAAATATTAATCATGACACTCATATAGACTCCAGAAAGCAATATCTTGTAGCTATGTTGTTTTATATCAGACTAAAACTATTACACTCCTACCATTTTACTCTCATTGATTATACCTGTTAATCTTTCCATTTCTGTTATGATAAGAAAGGACCTGACCTGAGTACCCCTTCCAGAAGGAGTTAAAGCACTAGCATGCCACCATGTCTGAGCCCATATTTCTGGTACAGATAGGAAGCAATATGTTTTTATAAGCAAAACAGCATTTTTTCCCTCTCTTTAACTGTGTATTCCTGGAAGTAACCCTGAGAAATGGTCTCTTGTCTCAAACAACTCATCTATTTATACCTAATGTACACCATTTGCTACTGAATGGTGTCCTTCTGTTAGCAGGAATTGGAGAAGTACCAGTCCAACATTGGTCTCACACCTAGTGTTTCTCTGATCAAAATGCGAAGCAATGGAGATTAACAGGTTAGATCCGGTCCTGCATTGGAGAAGACAAAGAGAAGCAGGCTGTGTAGAGACCAGGGTAGCTGAAAGGAATGAGGCCCATCACAATGTTGTCTATCTGTTCTTTGACAGATTGCTTCCCTGGCCCAACTATAACAGAATGGCCCAAATATCACAGAACTGCCCACTACGTTTGAGTGTGTCCTTCAAAAGATCATGCATTCAGAACTAGACTTCAAACATAGCAGTGCTGGGGTAAGGTCCAATGAATGGTTCTTAGGCCACAAGGGCTCAATTTCTTCAGTTGATTAATAGCAGGAGATTTAGATCTTGCTATAGAGGGTATTCGGCTTTCATGAATTCCTCTTTCTTCTCCTGCCAAAAGACAAGCTCTACCCTTCTGACATAATAGGAGGTCTTCACCAAGAAGTGTCATGCTTTTGTGTTTCCTAGCAAAAGTTCCCAGAAACATGAACTGAAATAAACCTTTATAAACTGCACACATGTTATTATTCTATTATAGCAAGAAGAAGTACACCAAGAATGTATCTTATGAAAGGTGGCTTGGCAATCAAAAACCTCCTGAAGGAGTATATTGGTTATTGAAGTCACTGCAGTGTAATTTTTGCTCCCTAGCATTCTCAGCAGTTCAGAGAATTTTTTTCTGAAATTCATTATATATTTTAACTTTTATTGTCTAGTAATTTATTGATGATAGATCTATAGCATTTAATCTTAAAGGCTAATACATCAGCCAAACAAAAGAAAATATATTAATCTGCATTCAAACACGGAGCCTTCAGCAGGTAAGCCTACTGAGTTAGGCTGTTATTGTTTTGCTTTTGTGTACATTATCCACATGTGGTGTATATGTTTGGTACATATGTGTAATTTATATGTATGATAAACAGGTGGAATGTGGGTACCTGCTATGTGTGTGGCATGCGTAGTATATTTGCAACATATGTGTGTCATATATGTCATATACTTGTGATACATGTGTGTAGTATATATATTTGGTATATGTGTGTGGTATTTTGTGTGGTACTTGTGTAGATGTGTGAGTGATGTATCTGGCGGTAAGTTTGTGATATGTGTATATTGAATGTGTTTTATGCATCGTCACACATATATAATATATGTATGTGATATAGTATATGTTCTGTTTGTGTGCAGTCTGTCTGGTATATGTATATAGTGTATGTATCTGGCATATGTGTGTGGCAGATTAGTATGGTATATGTATATATATATATGTATATATACACACACACACATAAACATGTGTGTTGACAGATACCCAGAAGCTGGAGAAGGACACCCAGAATGAAAGGCTATTACTCCATTGAGACAAGATCTCTTAATGAAGTCAGAGCTATATTGACACTCAGCAATCCACAGCAATCCTTCCGTCTCTTTCCCACATGCACTGGGTTTACAGGTATACATAGCTATGCCTAGTTTCAATGTGTGTGTGTTAAGGACTTGAAGTCAGGTCTTCACACTCAAGCAACAAGTTTTTTTAGGCACTCAGCCATCTCCCCAAACCCAGTTTGCAATTTTTAATGTTTAGAAATAATTATTAAGAATTATTAATTCTTAGTTGAGCAGAGTGAACCTTCAATCCCAGCACCAGGAAAACAACAATAGGTTCATCTCTGTGAGTTTGCAACCATCCTGCTCTACATAGTAAATTCTAGGTAAGCCAGGGAACACAGTGAAACCCTTCTTTTAAAAAAATAATTTTACAAACTAATGCCATCAAATAAATTGTTTCCTAAGAACAGTGCAGCCACCATTCTCTGACATTCTTACATACTGCTTCTGGACCATGAACTTGCTTTTACCAGGTCCAGATTCATTGTTAAAACATCAATGGAACTTGGCAAATTCACAACTCTCTGCATATACACTTGTCATGTTGTGCTTGAAGACTTGAGTATGCCTCCTTACCATTACCTAGATATCCTGGCCATGGGCTGACTGTTAAGGTGGGCTTGCCATGCTGTGGCTACACACTTCCCTGGTAGTTCTTTACGTCCATTCTTGTGGCAACATTCATGAATGCATTTCATAAATCCAACCCCACTGGCATTTTAGCAGCCATCTTTACCGTATTACCTTAAGATCCATGTAAAAACCCAAGTATATTATTTATGATTTGGAAAGGTTTCGTATATGTAAAGTGGAAAAACAAATTGGAGTCTTTTAATTTCCTTTTGAGAAAGATGTGATTGGTTGCTGCTTCACTGCCTGGCCTACAGTTACATCAAAATTGTTCATTCAGCACAGCTTCTGCCTGAGGATGTGCTGTGCTATAACCTTCCTCATCTCACAAAGTGGGAAATATAGGGCTCTTGGGAGTTTTCTGAATTTTTTTTTACTATAGAAAAAATACATTTAAAAAATAATCTTAAAGAAACACATTTCAGAAGATGGCTTTAACGAGCAGTGACTCCCTTTGCCTATATTTAGTTGAGGTATTTTCCTATGAAATACAGATCTTAGCAGGCTGCTGCTCATCATTTTCTGTGTTCAATACTCACCACTGTAAAATAGTCCCATTTTACCAGCTCCAAGCACTTATTGTCATGCTCATTCTTTTTTCTTAAAGTGAAAATAGCACCCTGTTATCTAGAGGACCAAATGCATTGCAAATAACAAACACTATCTGATTTTCTAGAGCCACCTTGTGCTCTTATAGATTTAGCAGGTCTCTCAAAATATCAAATATACAAGCGTTAAAGGGGGAAAAGTCTCCATTCTACTATATGAAAAAATTCCTAAATTCCAGAAGGGTGAATGAACAGATGGATACTTTTGGGACATGTGTGTGTGTGTCATTTTTGTTTTACATTTCCTTGGCTCTGCAAGAGAACACATTTCTATAAAGCATGGTAGCTAAAGGGAGGGATCATGTTAAACTAAACCTGGAAGCAAGAAACGAGAAGTAAATAGTTTAGCAAAAATGCAGTTCCATATGTTAATTCCGAAAAGTTTCATTATTGAAACCACAGATTTAAAATAACAGAGCCACAGTCTAAGGCACAAGAGATAAATAGTGGCTTCTGGAACAGAAATTACTTTTCTTGCTTGAAGGTATATATGTCATTCAGCTCATTCATAGATGTATTTGTGTCTTCTGTTCATTAAGGAAATTCAATGTTTTAATAAACAACCATAAAAAGCCACTACAGATTAAGACTCCCGCCCACAAGTGGCAATTTCCTACATAGGAAGTGAAGCTCTAGTTTCAAACAACACAGAAGAATGGTTTCAGATTCCCCTCTTGCTACAACCATACAATGCTGGTGAATACCAAGTTATAACACCAAGGCAATTGTCAAACACATCTAAAGAGAAAACTAAAAAACCAACCAAACAAACAAACAAACCACCCAGGTTGCCATAACGAAGAATGAGTTCTGACCAGAGGTAAGATAGGAACATTTTATAGTGATGGGTAGCTGAGATTTTGACAGTTGCCTTACAATATATAGGCTGAGAGATAAATGCTTACATTTAGACAAGAGTTTTGTACATCGATTCCTGTGAAACATGCGTCTCTGAGATGGATATTTCACCTTGGTAGAGTTACCTACTCTATGAAAATACCTGGAAGGTTGCAAGATTTCTTTCCCTAGGTTTCATGGAAAGCAGAAGCATCACCATCTAACTAGGAAATGAAAAACAATTTTCTTGGGAAATTGAAAGCCTAAACTATGTCTTAGGGTTTTACTGCTGTGAACAGACACCATGGCCAAGGCAAGTCTCATAAAGGACAAAATTTAGTTGGGGCTGGCTTACAGGTTCAGAGGTTCACTCCATAATCGTGAAAGCAGGAGCATGGCAACATACAGGCGGGCATGGTGCAGGCGGAGCTGAGAGTTCTACATCTTCATCAGAAGGCTGCTAGCAGAATACTGACCTCCAGGCAGCTAGGACAATGGTATTAAAGCCCATGCCCACAAGGTCACACCTGCTCCAACAAGGCCATACCTCCCAACAGTGCCACTCCCTTGGTAAAGCATATACAAACCATCACACCTACCATGTGCAGAGGTGTGGTAAACCATGTTTTGTTACTAACTGGAACATAATGTTGATTCAGAAACAGTATGAACTCTGGTGTCAGTCAGATGAAACCCTTGACAGTTTTCAAGCCTATACTGGTAGGGATTCCAAGACCCACAGAGAAAAGGATGGTGTGTTTGCTTACATGAGATTCCAATTGTTAAAGAATTTTGCAATGGTTTGTGTGACCCTTTGCATATTTTCAGTTGGAGGTGGTACTCTGTGTTGAATGTTACTAGAATCAGACAGTGGTTTATCGGGCATTTCCCTTTCTTTTCTTTACTTTTCTCCTTTCTTTTCTCTTCTCTGTCTTCTTTATTCTTTTCTTTCTATCCTTTTCCTTTGTTTCCTCCATTCTTCCGATAATTTCACTCACCATTATCCTTTTGATTTTTTAGAGACAAGGTTTTTCCATATTGTCTTAGTTGGTATTGAATTTATACTCCTCCTGCCTTAGCTCTGGGTTGCTAAGATCCCAGTGAAAAACACAATGTCCAGCCCATGATGCATTATTTTCTTTGTTTTTTTTTCCTATGGAAGAAACAACCACTCGGAAAAAAATCTAATGAGAAAACTTATGAATTTACAAGGGAGACAGGAAAAGTACAGTGAAGTAAGGATCCAGTATCTATAAAGACATTGAAGGAGAGCTTTTCAGATTTGTTTCATTACTTCTCAGGTAAAGGAAGGATCCTAAATTGGAATATTTAAAATGAAGTTCTGACCTCTTTGTATGGTAGTAGAAATGTGGGCAAAGCGAAGGGGAATATTTGAAGAACACCTAGACAAGGAAGGGCTATTGTAACTAAAAATATGCAAGTTGGTCTGATAATGATCCCATCGCCTAATATGAGACCCTACCCATGGCAATTTGTGAGTACAAAATCAAATAAATCAAGAAACAGAACATCATATATCACATGGGTCTAACAAATAGCTATAGAGTATTCTACTGAAACATCAAATTTTATAAGCACCCCTAAATATAGTATATGTGAAGTTTCTTTAAAGTAGTCCACATACTTAAACACAAAAAAAAATCTCAAAAAATATAGAAAATTTGAAATAACTTTATGTATTTATCTGAACACAATGTAATCAAACTTGAAAACAACACAATAATCAACATCTCTAGTACTTAGACATTCTCATGTGTATTCAACAATATATTACTCTGTGGTGAAGAAGTCAAAGAAGAAATAAAAGGAGTAATAAAAAATCCTACTTGAAAATAAAAACAAAACACAACAAAATCTCTGGGTCACATTAAAAGAAATCCCAAGACGGAAAATTGTAGTTCTAATTACGTAATTTTAAAAATCATGAAGAAAAGACATAAATAACAATGATACAATTCAAGAGTTTTGAAAACTAAGTACAAACAAATCCATTAGATGAGAAGAAATAATAAAAATTAAAGCATAAACTAAAGAAAACAAAGAAAACAGTACAAGTAATCAATAAATCTAATTACAAATGTTGGGGAGGACATGGAACTGGATATATCTCACGTATTGACTGTGTTGTATAAATTTCTATCAGCCATACACAGCCCATGACCCTGCTGCTCTGAACTTGAAGACAGTCTATCCATAATCCAGAAACCTACCTTTGAAAAATGTGCCTATATATATATATATATATTATATATATATGTATATATATGTATATATATGTATATATGTACACACATATATACATATATATGGACCTTTGTGCCACAATATCAGTGTACATGACAAGCAACAGAAAGCCCTATGCATGAGGCTTATGTAATTCATCCTCTGATCATAAAGACTCATTAAGTTCCAATTAAATTAAATATTCTAAGTATAAATATATCATATAGTTATATTTGTAAATTAAAAAGTAAAAGAAAATGATGTTATCTGTTTAAGTCTCAAAATTTAGTAATATCGATGGGAAAAAGATAACAATTTTGAGGTTGCTGATAATTCTTTAGAGGAAAAGAAACAAAGATAGAGAGTTTTCAAATATTGATAATCATTTGTTAGAACAAATAAACATATATGAGAGAAATATTTCAAAAATTGTAACAACTATTCAATCTATGGTTATTTATGCTTGGATAGCTAAACATTACCTTAACTATTCAAAATATAATTAATTACTTTGCACATTTGAAATACAATTATCATATGTTCTTATAGACATGAGAATGATAAGTTATATTAAAATTAAAAAAATGAAAGGATATGATCAATAAAGTTGAAAAGGTGTTAAATATGGCTGGGAAAAAAGCATCTGTTCTAAAAAGCTCTTTGCTAAGTTATCAAAGACCCTGTGCCAGTAGATCCCAGAAATGGAGAATATGCTAACATTTATAAATCGAGGAGGGGAAGTACAAACTAGACACCTCTTGTAACATCTATGTGGAACCTTGTTCTGGGTTTAAAACCTCACGAGGACAGCATGCAGATCGTGTGTGCAGCTCCAGCTCCAGCTGGTGCACTGTCCACTTGACTGAGTATTGCTTCCTCCCTACAACCGACTTCACAGACCTGCCACCTAGAAAGGTACACAAGACCCTCACCAGCAAAATTTCATGCTTGCTTGATGGTCTCTCACTGCTCTGTATTTCCAACCTTCACTAAGCTTGCCCTGTATAACCGACCCTGGCCCTAGAGAAGGTAGAGTATAAATGGGTCCCATTATGAGGAGCAATATCTGTCTTCTCACTGGCCAACACTCATACTAAATATCTTTATATATTTGCCAGACCTCTGCTGGCAGTTCTGTGTCTCTATTTGTAGTTTTGTCTTGATGACCCTTATAAAGAGTTCTCCATTCACTACTTTCATTATTGATATCTGTGTATCACAAAAACATCCAGTCAGTGAAACTGCAATATAAGAAGTTCAATGAGGGAGGCAGTTAATGGCACCCCTGATTGTATATTCTGATTATATTTACATAGTACAATCACACATATACATACACACACACACACACACACACACACACACTAAACCCTTAAAATATTGCTGCAGTGTTTGTTCATATAAAAAACTTATGACTAATTCAAGCTTCTTAGATGCTGATAATTCATACCTGAAGTTCTATATTTAAAAATGTATTAAAGAAAAATAACACATCATCTCTATCATTTCTGTATCATAGAAATAAATGCTTAACTCATTTATTCATTTTTGGAAATTGACACATTCTGGGAAAAATTGAGGGCCCTAGCTGGCCTTCTCAAATCCAGTTTCATCTTATCTCCTATTCTTCTGTAGACTTCTTAAGAAATCTTAGGGCAAGAATCCTAAGGACTTTTTTTCCTGTGTGTCACCACCTAAGATTGAAGCTTATACTGCATCCTTTCAAAAGACTGATTTCTGGATAATGTAGAATGTTTTGTGGTGTGAGGAGCATGATAAGAATTTAAAGGGCAGCTCTTCAGGATATTTGTCCATCCATTTCACATATCTTCCAACTTGTGGTTAAAAAGAATCAAAGGTATTCAGGGCAGGAACATCCTCAGTCATGGCTCCTGGGAATATAAACCAATCGTGTCCTGTGGAAAATATCAAGCTCTCATGATAGAAACAATTAGAAAAAACAGACATAACAAGGGGTATACTTAGCTTTGTAATGTCCTCCAAAGACCACAAAGAATCTGTTATAGGAAGATGCTCAAATTCCTCTTTGATCTACTTAAGTTGAGTAATCACCGCAATATTACAAGTAGCAGTGCAAGGAATCCAGAGTATAGAAGTCATCTTTGTGGACACCAGGCTCTCAGCTTTTTTTAAGAGTCAGTTAACCCTTTCCAACCACAGTTTCTATATTTGTATAAAGGGAGAGACACTGGGAAGTTTTCCTAAGGTTTTCAGATTTAAATGATCATGCAGGACACATGGTTAGCATGTTGTTAGGCAGCCTGTGGTAGCGATCTGTTGGTGATTAAAGCTAGCAGTGCTCTACTTTTTAGTCCTATACAGAGGGAGGACTAGGGCTGTGCCTCTGATTTCTAGACTGTACCTCTTTCATCCCTAATGTCAGTGCTTTCACCAGTAAACTTATAGCCAAGTGAAAGAAGAACTTTTCAATTATTTTGAGGTCTGAGACTCTGGAAATATAGAAACATGGAAAATAGAGGAAGTATAGATTAAAGTTCTAAGAAAGACTTCAGCTGGTGAGATGGCTCAGTGGTTAAGAGCACTGACTGCTCTTACAGAGGTCCCGAGTTCAATTCTCAGGAACCACATGGTGGCTCACAAACATCTGTAATGCAGATCCGATGCCCTCTTCTGGTGTGTCTGAAGACAGTGACAGTATACTCACATACGTAAAATGAATAAGTAAATCTTAATAAAAAAGACTTAAAGAAAGACTTCAGTAAATGAAAATGCTAGAAACTACTAGTTCTGTAGAACACTAAATAGTCTCAAGAGGTCTACAAGCATCTCTGGCCTTCCCATGTGACTAACATGAAAAGCAATACACTTAAATGTGTCAGCAGTCCAGCTCTGAAGAATGGCAACTCCAGCATGGCCTAGCTAAGTGCTGCAAGGCAGGTTGCCTCCCTCTGCAAACTTGAATCCCTTTTTCTTTACTGAAGAGGAAGTGATGTCTCCTCCAGGGACTGGGTAAAATGTTAAATGCTTCCTTTTCAACAGTATTACTGGGTATCCTTTCTTAATAAAGACCTAGAGAAGAGCTAGAGAGAACAAAATGGTACCACCAGATATTTTTGGCATATCTTTCAGATAGTTGATTAAAATATGATTGAATCTGAGTGCTCACAGCCCTACTCAGTCAGTCCTACCTCATGCAATCCTCCCCTCTGTCCCTCAAGTATGTGAAAGTCCTTGTGAGGATGCTTGAGCAAGCCAGCCTACGTGCAGTGTGACAACCTGCAAACCCAGCCATCCACAACCTCTGCGATGGGAACATGAATCACTCAACTCTCAAGGCATTGCATTCTCCAAGGTGAGTGCTACTTCTTTGCATAGACAATGAGGTCTCAGCTATATATATATGATCATGTCTTCTTGAAAGTTCTTAGTCACATATTAGTCAGACCACCTCCAAGTTGGAGGGTTGAACTTCCCTCCAGTCTAGTATATAACTTATGGAATCTCCTTAAAAGTGGTTTTGTGATAGCTCCTCCATCTCTTGTAGCCTGTGATAAGCTCAAGACTAAATATATGGTTTTACTTTGACCCTTGAAAAATTTTCTTCTCTGGAAGGCACTTGCCTAGTATCTGAAATTCTCTTTTCTTCTTTCCAGGATAAACTGAGGCAGGAAACTCTTGGGAAGAATTATTTCAGAGAAGTTTAAATTTCCATAAACCTATTCAGGAAGATATATAGAGTTTTCACACGGCTTTCTCTAGTTTCTCCAATTATTACATTGTGTTATAATCGATATACTAAAATGCATACATTATTATTAACTAAAGCCCATTTTGTAACTTATATTAGAGTTAATTTGTCTTTTCATTTCTATGGTCCATGCCATGTATTCCATGCCTACTCATCTACTCCAGTTATGTCTACAGTATCGGGGGTAAAAGCCTGATTAAGTACAAGAGGCGTTATGACTTCAAAGGAAGTTTGTGCCTCCTGGGTATTCAGTCAGTCGTTGGCGTCTCCTAACTCAGACGTGTTCCAGATTAGTCTTTCCAATTGTCAACATACCTTCTTATTTAGACATAAAGGTACCCCAAGAAATGATTTGTAAATGGCTAAACTTAAGAAAGGGCATTGATCCCTGGCCAGCACAACGTTCCAATATATCCTAATTTATTACCTAGCTGTCCTTAGCTTGGAATTTCTCACAAGGAAGCTGCCTTATCAGATAGAATGTCCTCAGAGTTCGCAACAGAGGTCAGGCACCATTGCTTACTGTTAACATAGTTAGAATTCTCAGGGCAGTCCTACAGAAGACAGAACTGTTTTACATACCAGAGTAATCAAAAGGCTTCCCTCACTTAAGGGCATTAGCAGGAACTGCTAGATTGGAACTTCCTGGTGCTTGCCTCAGCAGACCCAAAGAATTAGCATGGGAATACCAAAACAGCCCCAGCAGGGAGGGCACCACTGCTCTTTCCCTTCAAACCTGGATACCGATCTTACTGACCTTGATGTAACCATCACTTGCCTATGTGATCTTACTGATCTTGATGTGACTGTCACCTGCCTACATGACTTTTGTCATTCACCCTGTTTTCTGTATACCATATAAACCTGGTTTTCACTTTGTGCAGGGGCACTGACTAGAACTAGAACTTAGATGGACTAGGACTTAGATTCATGCAGTCCGCAGACCCCTGGGCCTAGAGCACTTGGGCCCTGGGGGGTGCAGCACCTGTCCAGAAGAGGTGGCTGCTTTAGACCCAGTGTGTTTCAGGTGGCCTCAGATGTACCTCAACTGCTGAGCTGCTAGATTTCTCATTTCTCTTTTGCAATGACTGTAAAAACCTCATGCCATTTTTAAGAAATACATCCAGATTCAGCACTCCCTTGTGTCGACTCTGTCTGTCATTCACCGAATTGTTGCCCACCTGACCAGAACTCTCATCCCGAGGAACAAGAGGTCCCCACAACAAACCCAGTCCGTGGCACATGAACATCCCATTGGAGTATCACACAGAACTATTTCACTGAGCTAAACTCTTAATGTTTTACATTTCTCCCCTAGTCTCACATCCTAATCTCTTCAACTACTATTTTTCTTAGTAGCTCTGTAGTTGTTCTTCTGTAAGTCATAGTTGGAATAGTATAGAATAAAGTCTGTTCATGATGGCTTCTTTTTCTAGGAGAGATAGTCTTTAGTTCATTTTCTTTTTTTTCTATGGAGGCATGTAGCCTGCATATATATCAGTATATCATATTGATGCCTCCAATCCATGGAAACCAGAAGAGGGTGCCAGATCCCTAGAACTGGGAGAACCTATGGTTGTAAGCTGCCATGTGGCTGTTGGGAACTGAACACAGATCTCCTGGAAGAGCAACCAGTACTCTTAAACACACTGAGCCATCTCTCTGGCACTGCAATATAGCCTTTCAATTGCCTGGGAACTTAATTCTTTTTACTTATGAATAATACTCCATTACATGGATGTATCATATTTCTCACTTACTATGGGAGGATATGCTGACTACTACTATTCTCAAGCAATTATGAATAAAACTCATACTTTTGTGTAGATGTCAGCTTTTCTACAGAATTTTATTTCATACTAAATTTTCCACATAGATTATAGGTCTTCTGGTCCTACTTGTTTTTTTTTTCCCTAGTCCCTCCAATAGCTTCTTTTTTTTTTCTTTTCTAATTTCAAAGCCTTTCTCATTTGAAAGATGAGTGGTTAAATAGGAGACTTGTTTTTCATTTATTTAGCCTTCAGGCTGATGCTTACTCATGCACCAAGTTGTAATGATAGCATCAAATATAGGGGTCTCTTTGAAGACAGTGGTGATGTCATAATATTTAGCCAATAATTATTCATCTTCATTTCCTTAAATGTTTCATTTAGTATTCCTTCTTTCATGCCATATTGCTTAGAAACTCTGAAAAATAGACTATCAAATATCTTCTGCTTGGATTCTTGCACATTTAAATTCTGTATCTGATGATTTCTAGCACCACCTTCATTTTCATTCTTGATCAGTCACAGATTATAAATTCTGACTCTGTGCTGATATCTCCATTTGGTCTTTTGAGAGATGATTACAAGAGAGGTAGAATTCATTCTAGGTGAGTCTTTGTTGAGTAGTAACAAGGTTACAGCCCTCTGAGTTGTAGAAGTACCTTACTGAGGAGCCAGTGGAGGAATGGGTAGTGAGAACAAAAGTTTAAAAGATCCTTCTATCCCATCTGGGAATCCTTCCCATATTCAATCATCAAATCCACACACTATTGTGCAACACATGATTGTGGATGCCAGCAAGTGCTGGTTAACAGGTGTCTGATATAGCTGTCTCCTGAGAGGCTCTGCCAGTGCCTGACTAATACAGAAGTAGAGGATCTATATATGAGATGTAAAAGACTCCATAAAAACATTATAACTGATAAATACCTTCACCTAAGTTGCAAAATTAACACATAAAAGCTAATAGCCATCTTATATAACAATGGCAAAGCTACTGAAAAAGAAATCAGTGAAAAATTCTATTGATAGTACCTCCATAAAATAGTATAACTGAGATAAACCTAACCAAGAAAATGAAAGAAATTTACAATGGAAATTTTAGATATTAAAGAGACAAATTGTAAAGGACATTAGAAGATGGAAAAACATCCCATGGTCATGATTTGTAAGAAACTATAATGTGAAAATGGCATCCTACCCAAAACAATCTGTAGATTCACTGCAATTACAATAAAAATCCTAAGGCCATTCTTCACACACATAGAAAAAGTATCTCAACATTCATATATAAGCATAATATACTAAAGATATCCAAAGTCAGTCCTGAGAAAAAGGAATATTGTGAATGGTGTTAACTCACCTAATTTCACATTATACTTAAAAGAGAAGATCCAAAGCAAAAGGAAGAGGATGGACAGAAACACACACACACAGAGACACACAAACACATATGTATACAACTCTGTTCACAATAGCTAGAAGATGGAATCAACCCAGGTATATAGCAACTAATAAAAATGGGGTAGAACTTTATCTAACTGTAAAGAAAATTGAGATTATGAGATTCGCAGGTCAATGAATAGACTTGAAAAAAAGTACTGAGTGAGTCAACCCATACCTAATCTAGAATAACAAATTCTGTGTGTTCTCTCTCATATGGGGCTCCTGGCTTCAAATCTTTTGGTTTATGAGTTTAACTTGGAGTGTCTATAGGCACTAGTTAGGAAAGTGGTCATTGAAGGATCATCTCAAGGGAGGGAAATGGTAGAACATAGGTATTATGGAGAAAATAGAGGACAATGGGAGTGTAGAATGGGGAAGGGTATGGGAAGATAGGACAAAGGGTGGGGTGGGAAAGGAATAATTAACACTAAGGAAATTTGAAAAAGCAATATGCAAACCTACTATTTTGTAAGCTTCATAAAAGCTATGGATCCATAGATTGTCAAACAATAAACACCAGTACAGGATGTGCAACATCTCCTTTTGAATTGTTGGTTAGGTTTCCAGCTGTGAACCTTATGAGCTACAGTACTGATAAGTCTGAAAAGATAGGCCCTTGTCATAATAGTGATGAAAATGCTATAAGAGTAACCATCTGCCTTCTGATTAGACTTAAGGCCCATACCAAAAGAAGAAATTCATGCTTGGAATTGTAAATCTAACAACAACAACAACAAACCCATAGTAGGTGGATTTTTCTTACTCTATGCAATCTCTGACAAACACAGAAATTGCTTTTCAAGCACCTATAATGAGTATAGTTGGATGGGGGGAAAACTAAAATCCCTGATTTCTATTAACTTTCTACATTCTTATATGTACAAGGCAAAAGAAACCATCAGTCAGAGCACCAACATTTGATTATTCAACATTCAAGTTTTAGGGGGATCAGTAACTATGAATTTTACCACTGCAAGGACAACTGAAGACCAAGTACTCATAAACTGCAACAGTTTTGATCTGTAAATAAATGTTTCCCTCTTACATTCTTTCTTATCCTCCTTTCCACAGTCCCATCTACACCTATTCTCTCATCTCATCTCATTTCGTTGTTGGCTTTTGAGTAATAATCTCCATGGATCTGGTGGTCTTTCAGGAGGGCTGTATCCATCAAAAACTGTACCTAGAGGTATGCATATGAATAGAACTCTGATATCCAGTCATGTTTATATGTTTCCCAGCTAAGGTCAGCTTTCAGAGTTTTATCCTGGAATCTACAAGTTTTTATGTTTACAAATTTTTCTTGCGGCTCTTGGACATCAAATATTTTTGTGTCAGTGGTTCTTCCATGTGTCCATACTGCATAGTCACATGGGAATTCCTGAGAAATGTATTCAAAATGGTTGCTTTTGTTTTCTAGTTTTAGGAGACTTAGTTGGTTAGTTTGGGAGACTTATTTGTCACTAAGCACTGACATGTCTTAGAATCAGCTATTGTCCAGGTCTGACTTGAAGGGATTATTACCCATGCAGAGCCTGAAATGGCTCCATGGGGATGAAGTAGCACTACCTGTGAACAAGGTACTGAGGAAAAGGAATCAGACATTGGTTCTGGAGATCCAAGTGGATGAGCAGTGTAGGAGAATAAAATTGCCCTGGAGGAGGGGAAGTGATGTTGATTTCAAATATGACTATCAGAAACCAACATTCTCAATACCATAAAGTTTGAATCTACCAGTGTCTTCTGGGCTCTTTGTGGCAAGATGACAACTGGCTTGCTTGACTCAGAGTATTGGCACAGTGATGACAATAGTCTACAAAAGGAACATAAACAGCCACACTTAGTTCAATTACACTTGGTTTTGTTGTATTGAGTGCATTTAAAGTAGGAAAGTGCTGCTGTGAAGTTTCCCACTCAGCACCACGACAGTGGAATTCCAGTAAATGTGTGTACATGTGCTTTAAGTGTGTGAGGGAAATAAGCACAGGGTGGGCTTATTCATGTAGTTTGTGTAAGGTCAAACCCATTTTTATTCAGGAGAAACATAGAACTATTAGGGAAATAGTTCATTACTTTGGGTCATAATCTTTTACTTCTTTGGTTCAACTAGCAAGTATTGAGAGCTGAGCCTGTGTTTGAAGCCAGAAACAGAAACTTAGCTGAGGGCCAGAGGGACCAATGCAGCCCACATCCAGCTAATGAGAACTAATTGGGCCTTCCTGCCACCAGGCTGAAGGTAATTGGATCCTTGGACATGCTGACCTTTTTATTTGCTCACCATTTAACATGTGCTCTTGGCTAGTGGGCTTGGAACTTAAACAATGGTACATTTAAGCCACCAGCCACTTTCTTCTTCATGTCTATCCATCCTTTTTGCTTCTTTCTTCCCTCCTTCTATTTGCCCTTCATTCTGGACTTTTTAGAAAGGTAGTGTGAGCAGCCTGGGTAGAGTCATCCTGCCAAGTGAAGACAAGCATTCCTTGTTGTCTGGTCCTCTCTCTAATGATGAGAAGAAGCATCCCTTAATGAGGCCCCAGACTCAGAGATACTGTAGAGAATGGGGATAATATGGCTCTATCCTTGCTTTGGGGTCTTAACTGCTGCCTATTATGCAAATGATCTAAACAGACTCCCCATTTTACCGGCCCATATGCTAGCTGACAAGGGAAGCAGGGACTTGTGCTCTGGGAGCAGTAGCCTGGCCCTTGGTGACTTTTTTAGTTCTGCCAGCTGTCTGCTGAGCCAACTCAGTCTGGTCCTTCAGCCTGTAGAGAGTTGAAGCACCCAATACACAGGGGTCAAAAAGACTGATTCACATTCACCGGACCTCTTATGACCATGCTTTTCCAATTAGTAAGATGAAAAGTCCTTATGTCTCACTATTTGGGGTACATAGAGGGACTCCAGAAATCCAAGTAAATGGCCATCAGAAGGATGCATATTTACACTTTACCATTGACACTCATGATGGAGAGTGCTTATTCCTAGAGCAGAGGACAAGGACCTCTCAACTAGGACCCCTGCCCTCCTTCCCTAAAATAACACACACAATGCCACCTACATGAATACATGCTACTATGCATTTATGGTACTTAGAGGCTCCATTGCTCTCATTACACTCAGTTGGGTACTGGCCACAAAATCTATATCCTGACCTCTACACTCAGGTTCGGAGTGTTCCCATATTTTTGTGGGTGTAAAAGAATAACTTATAAAGATATCATCAATATTCTTTTACTTAATGTCATGGGACAATTAAATATAATACCAACATGACAAACTTTTGTATTTCTAATTTGAGGCTATACTTTTAGAAAGTGGTTGCTTTAAACAAAATGGCAATCTAATAGCTATATAGCAGCACAGCTTCGTGTGGAGAGTGGTAGAGCTGGAGAGGCATTCGCCTTGGCAAGATGGCACCTACTTCCACTGTCAACTCCTAGTAAACAACTGTTTGCACATGTGCATAGAGAACTGTTTGTGCATGTGCGTAGAGTGAAAAGATGCCACGTCACGACGTCATCACGGCCCATTCCTGGGTGTCACGTGGGGTGATGAGCTAACAGCCAATCATGGGCAGACACGCCGCGCTGGGGGCGGACACGCCGTACTGTAGTGTATATAAACAGTGCTGATTATTGGCTCGGCCTCCTTTTTCCCTCTGGGAGAGGGCAGTAAACGTTGCTGCAGAAGGATCCTAGTGTCCGCGTGTCTTCTTCTTCCCGGAGAGAAGACTGCGCGGGCTACAGCTGGTGCTGAAAACCCGGGACACCGGGGGAGCCTTACAACAGCTGGTAGTGTTCAGAACTGCAGGACAAGGTAAGCTCTGAGAGGCATGCTGCTTGATTTTAATTCCTCCAACCCTTCCTCAAGGTTAGAGAGCGCGGCCAAAGCCGCGTAATCACCATGCTAGTGGCGCTTGTTACGATGTCTATTTGGCACTTGATACATTCTTGGCTGGAGGGTGAGAAATGCCATGCCTCTGTAGCCTTGGGACAGAGGTCACTTTAGGAGTTACAAGATAGCATGTCAGAAACAGAGGGGAGAGTGGAGGCTAGCCAGGATAAAAGAGAGAGAAAGAAGAGAAAACAGAATATACCCAAGAGTACAGGCCCTTCCGCTCGACCTGCGGAAGCGAGAGATAAGGGAAAGGAAGACCTGGGAGAGAAAAGTAGAGAAAGGGATGGAGCTTCGAGACAGAAGCCCCTCGAGCCAGATAGCTCTGAGGAATTGAGCCCCTCCGAAGAGGAGGACTTGGAGGGAGAAGCGGCTCGCTATAAGGAAGAGAGGTATCATCCGGATGAGAATTCCCCGCCTCTCCAGAATCAAAAGCGAAAGGGAGCAAGAGATCAGAGCCGCGGAAGCTTTATGCTGTCCCGCCTGCTCTTCCACGTGCACAGGGCCTGGGTTTTCCCTAGCGGCCATTGAGGGTTCGATGCCCACACCCTGGCTTACGGAGG
>NW_022196913.1:20988812-20989133 GCF_008632895.1 Mastomys coucha | reverse complement strand
TTCAAACTATTAGCCTCCAGCATTGGGGGCAGGGAACCAAAGCTTAACTAGCTTAACAAGTGTTCCCTAGGGCTAATCTCCACTAGCCCAGAAAAATAACATAGTTGAGGAACTTTCTTAGGCCCAACCAGTCTGTAACCAAAACAACAAACTGAAGAGGAACTATCTGCACCTGGCTTCTAAGCCAAGGTCACCTTAGTCAGAGCTAGCTTTCTTTCAGATTGTAGTCCCTGTTTAGCATAAGAGCCAAGCGTTGGTGGCACACACCTTTAATCCTAGCACTAGAACTTAGATGGGCTAGGACTCAGATTCATGTATCTC
>NW_022196913.1:20984350-20987452 GCF_008632895.1 Mastomys coucha | reverse complement strand
GGAGGATGGATCACGACCAGCCCTTCGGGACTCAGATCCTGACCTGTCTGCACACGTCCGGATCTGTCATTCACAGAAGGATTCGGTTCCTGTATTTCTTCAGCCCTTTCTTATTTTAAGGAATGAGTGGGAGTCGGCCTGTTTGGTGCAGCCCTATGCTGCGGCCTGGTATTTTTGCTCTGGTTGATCTGTAAGCTCAAAACCCAACAAAACGTGACAAGGTAGTCATTACTCAGGCACTTGTGGCCATTGAACAGGGAACTTCTCCTGTGGTGTGGTTGTCCATGCTACACAAATCCTAAAACCTCTTGCCGTCTCGTTCCTCCCCTGGCCAATAGCGCCTTTGCTAGCGACCGCCAAGCAGGGTCAGAGTAGACAAGCTACGCCAGCTCCAGGGTACCCAGAGACGGGCAACCTTCCCCAAACGCAGACCAACCTAAGACACGGAGCCCTCAGGCAGGGGGTGCGGGGGTAATCCTATGACGGGTAAGCTGCAGGTTTGATGCGGAATGACCTAAGACAGGGGCCCTGGCAGAGCAAAAGCACTCTCTGACTTGCTATATTTGGCCTTCCCTTTTAACTAAAACAAAAGGGGGAGATGTGGAGAGCGGTAGAGCTGGAGAGGCATTTGCCATGGCAAGATGGCACCTACTTCCACTGTCAACTCCTAGTAAACAACTGTTTGCGCATGTGCATAGAGAACTGTTTGCGCATGTGCGTAGAGTGAAAAGACGCCATGTCATGGCCCATTCCGGGGTGTCACATGGAGTGATGAGCGAACAGCCAATCATGGGCGGACACGCCGCACTGTGGTGTATATAAGCAGTGCTGATTATTGGCTCGGCCTCTTTTTCCCTCTGGGAGAGGGCAGTAAACGTCGCTGCAGAAGGATCCTAGTGTCCGCGTGTCTTTTCTTGTTGGTGAGATGACTGCGCGGGCCACAGCTTCGCATGGGAAATCAGGAAGCAGGTGATATTTGTTTGTTTGTTTGTTTGTTTAGGAAAGCACTCTAACCTTTTAGTTGCTTGGCAATTGTATACACTACCTTCCACACTTTTTCTGGGAAACTACCCTTGCCTGTCATTTCCTCACCACAAAAAGTCTACTTTACAGGATCCATCCAGAGGACCTGGCCATTTCATCTTTAGAAGTTTTCTTACCCAGACTCCAGTGCTAGATGTGTATTGGTGACCCACATGGTCTTCTCTAATACCTATTCCAAAAGATTTATGAACATTTTGTGTCCATTTGCCCTGAGGCTGATAGATCCATTAGGAAAGAATCAAAGTCTCTCATGGGTGAATACTTGGTCACTTGCAGGGCTCATTGCAGATGCTTTGAAAAATAAGTGTTTGGAGCCAGGCATGGTAGCACATACTGTAATCTCATTACTTAGGAAGGGAAGGTAGGTGGATCTCTGTGAGTTCAAGGCCATTGTTATCTATACAGAAAGTTCCAGAGAAGCCTGGAAGTAAAAGTGTGTCTCAAAAATAAATGGAGAAATAACAACAACAATCCTGACAAAAATACGTGGAAAGAGCGAATGAATGAGAAGGTAAATGGATGGATAGCTCCTATGTCTGCTTTCATCTAGAAATAAATCTAGAGTACTATAAAATTCTTCTACCAAATATTTTGTTGCAAATTTGGTTAGTGTGGAGAGAAGAGGAAAGTTTGGGTCTAACTCAGTTTCTGACACTAACTACTGTAGGGACTTTCAGCCAGTAGCTTAATTGACACTTGTTTCCTCAGTTTTCTTATGGTACACTAGAAGATGTAACAATGAAAATAAAAACTCAATTCTTCGGGTGTATGGAGTGCTGCATGGGTATCCTATATTTTATGGCAAATATCCACTTACAAGTAAATACATAACATGGATGTCCTTTTGGGACTGGGTTACCTAACTTGTAAGATCAGAGTAAACAGGGACATCTCAGAAAAACACCGGGAGGCCAGGAATTTCCTTTATAAGATAAGCTCAGGAACTTTAGGAAGGTAGCAGAAAAGAAAAGGCTAATTAACATTCCTCAGATCACAGGGTGAGAAACTACCTGCAGGTGGGGGCACATTTGAACCATTGCCCACCTTCAGACAAGGGAAGCTCTTGCCACCTCTTTCACTAAAGACCAATCAGTTAAAAAAGTCACACTGTTCTACCAATCACATTGTGTGTAATGGCTGCTGCCCTGGAAATTGTATGAAAGCTCACTGAACAAGCTGTGCTGGGTCAACTCCTTTCCTGAGGGTCAGGGACAGCCTCAGTGCACTGAAATAAAAATCCTCATGTTCTTTGCATCAATCAGGCTCCATGTGATTCACTCAGGGGGTCTCCAGTAAGCTAAGGCTCCACAGGGTTTTACAAACTCAGGATGATATTCTCAAGTTCCATCCATTTTCCTGCAAATTTCATGATGTCTTTGTTTTTAATGGCTGGATAGTATTCCGTTGTGTAAATTACCACATTTTTTTATTCCATTCTTCAGTTGAGTGATAGCTAGGTTATTTCCATTTCTGGCTATTAAAAATAAAGCTGCTGTGATGTTGCTTGTATATGGGATGTATTCTTCTAGCTTAGTATGGCCTCTGTGGTAGATACTTGAAGTGCCAGGCTTGGGGA
The DNA here is from genome assembly GCF_008632895.1 of Mastomys coucha. Taxonomy (NCBI): domain Eukaryota; kingdom Metazoa; phylum Chordata; class Mammalia; order Rodentia; family Muridae; genus Mastomys; species Mastomys coucha. The sequence goes on along the minus strand of NW_022196913.1, from coordinate 20,984,832 downwards.
ATACCATAGGTCTCCCACCCTAGCAGAGGAAGAGGAGAGGGGGAGTAAGGGAAGGACTGTGGGAGGGGATGAGCAGGAGGGAGATAGTGAGAGGGATGTAAAAGAATGAGTAAAAAGAAAGAAAAGAAGGAAGAAAGAAAGAAAGAAAGAAAGAAAGAAAGAAAGAAGGAAGGAAGGAAAGAAAGGAAGGAAGGAAGGAAGAAAGAAGGAAAGAAAGGAAGGAAGAAAGAGAGAAAGAAAGAAAGAAGGAAAGAAAGAGAGAAAAAATTTAAAAATTGTTATCTAGAAAGAAAGAAAGAAAGGAAGAAGAAAGGAAGAAAGAAGAAAGGAAGAAATAAAGAGAAAAAATTTAAAAATAGTTATCTTTAAAGAAAGGAAGGAAGGAAGGAAGGAAGGAAGGAAGAATGAAGGAAAGATACTAGTTAGTTCATAGTTGTTCATCCTAAGGGGCTGCAAACCCCTCAGCTCCATTGGTCCTTTCT
>NW_022196913.1:20971091-20983094 GCF_008632895.1 Mastomys coucha | reverse complement strand
AGTAGAGGATTGCAATTTGATCATCAATAGGAGGAGAAGAGCTCGGCCCTGTGAAAGTTCTGTGCCCCCGTGTAGGGGAATGCCAGGGCCAATAAGTGGGAGAGGCTGGGGTGGCAGGCATGGGGAGGGGAGAGGCAACAGGGGTTTGTTTTTGTTGTTTTTGTTTGTTTCTTCGTTTTTTGGAGGGGAAACTAGGAATGGAGAAATTTACATGTAAATAAAGAAAATATCTAATAAAAAAAAGAGAAAAAAAAGAATGAAGGAAAGAAAGGAAGGAAGAAGGAAAGAAAGGACCACTCATGCTTTTTCTGAGAAATGCTTTATAGGAAACTGTTTTCTAGGCTAGGGATATGACTTAGTGGTTTAATGCTCACCTAGCGCGCATGAAGCTCTCTATTTACTCCCCAATTCTACTAATTGCCTGACAAGACCTAGAAAGACCACAAGCAAATCTTTGCTTCATTGTTTTTATTATTAACATAATTTCTGTTGCCATTTTCACTTTAAATGGGTACTATACAATGCATGCTTTACTCAGTGTTCTCTCTGGAAGCATCTGCTCTTGACCCACACTTCTTCATCTCTTGTGATCTCTTCTGGTGCCCTTCCTTCCAGACACTGAGTGCCAGTTATTATTTTTTTCTGTTACCATATCAGCTACTATATTTTCTCACCTATTCATGTAAGGGCTTTTTTCAAGAGTTTCCTTAGTAGCTTCACTTCTCTCACACACTATATCTTTCTACATTCTCTACATAGATTCTGGTGCCCCTTTCACCGAACAGAAAAGGCATCTGTGGCCTTGGAACATGTCTGTCTGAGTCCTCCCATATCCAGTACTAGCTTCTCTATCTTTCAATCACTAATTTCTCTTTGCTTCTGAAGCCTTCCTTACCTAGCTTATCCTTAAACATTATCTTCATCACTGACATCCTCTTTCTGTATGTAAACTTTCATAACCCTCCCATCTTTAAACAGACCAACAAATAAAGTAAAGTGCTTTGGCACTTGGCTGCTCCTAAATGAGCCCTCAGTCTCACTTCCCAGTCAGCTTTCCTGATTTGCTTTCATAATGCTACTCTCCCTTTAACCAGACTTCATCCTTGTTTCTTACCCAATTATTTACTCTCTGTTTTCTGACCACCATGTGATTGCAAAATCCAGCGACTGCTATCGTCCTGCTGAGGATTTTAGAAGTGCTTTGCCTCTTACTGATCCACTCATTTCCTAAAGCCTTCCCTCCTTTCTGTATCGCTATGGCCTTGTGCTTTCTTTCACATTGCCATCACACTAGCTGCTTCTGTTGACCATCTGATACTGGTCATTACACCAAGATTCTCATATAGCTGTTGTTTTTCTTGCTACACACAAGCCCAAGATAAGATCACTTGTCCTCAGGATGTGAGTTAAATGTCTGGCTCCAAACTGTGCATTACTACTTTTCTAACTTTAGGCATGTAACACGTAGCATGTAGCCTTTCCTCTTATATCATTTGCCTCTCTTGTAATATAAAGACACATATCCTATAAGAGCTAAAACCATCCACATCCATATCAGAAATGCAATAATGTCTGTCAGTTCCATCCACAAAGCAAGTACCATTCCTGGGATTTCCTTATTCAAGTACCAGCCAAGTGCTTTTGTTTTGCCTGCCCTTCTGAAATGCAATAATCACTTCCCAAAGTATACACTCTGTCCTTGAATCAGGGAGATTAAGTGTGTGTGGATCTCTATTTGTGTGCTCTCATGTCTCTACCTCAAAATGCTGAACTCCTGTGCTTTTACTGAATCTTAGTTCTCACACCAGACATTCAGTAAACTTCAGATGAATATATTAAACTAAATGGAACTATTTTTGTCCACATTAAGCATGCATATATATTAAGTGTGCATCTTATTGAGGTTCAATGTGATATTTCTTTCCATGTGTACAGCATGAAATAGTCAGATATGACATCTCTTTTAATTTCCCTCCTCACCTTTCCTAACCCCTTAGTAACTAGCGACACTTTGAAAATTATATAGAAAGAAGATTTTTAAAAGTGTACACTTACATCATGTTTGCCTCAGAGTACCAACTTTCTGATAATTGAGTTTATGGAAAAGAGAACTGCACAATTGTCTCAGCTAACCTCGGAAAGATCAGCAATTGAAGGAATTCTTGCAACTTCAATACCCAAAGCCTTGTAGAGTTTGGCAGATCCCAGACAGCTCCTCCCATTCAGCACTGAAACCATGGAAATGTCTGAGCTTGAAGTTCACTGCCATGTGCACTTTCTTTTATGGAAAGGTAGGTTTGAGTTGTCCTCCAAATTTTCTTGAGAAAAGCTGAAAAATGGAAACTTCTTAAGTAATTGATTTAGCTTCCCTGAAGGTCCCGGTTCTTGGCAAGACTGAGTGAGATCAGAAACTGCAATAAGATTCCTTTTTTTACTGTTGTGTTTTCAACATTTGGTTCTTAATCCATATAAAAGTGCAGTTGCTATGAGGAAATGTTGTTGGGGTCACTCAGAACACAGGAAAGGAATAGAATTATAACACATAACCACACCCTGTAAAAGGAGAATTGGTCTTACCCAGCTTCTATTTTTCTTCCTAGGAATGCCTTAAAACTGAGGGAAACATGGCAGGAGCTGTGAGCAGACTTGAGAATCCAGGAGTGTCCTGGGCTAGGCTAGGTAGAAGTTGAGGATGTCCATCTTTTTTTTCCCTCCTTTATGTCTTCAAGGGCTCCCATAAGACTGCGTTGGGACCTCCTGCTGATGCTCCCACTGTGCCCATCTTTCCCTTATTCTCTTTACCTCACTGAATCTGAGAAGTTAACTCCCCAAGACAGCATTGGGCTAAAAGCCCACAGAAGGTTGCTATCTGTCAACGCTCATTCTACATTTGAAATTGTATGAGGAGAACCAATGATGAAGTGAATATACCAATAGTTATGTTTTACTCACTATGTATCTTTCTCTGGTCAATACAGGTTTCAGAGGGAAAATAGGTTTCATGAATAGTGAGGGATCACCTTTTCATGTGACTGCCTCTTAAACCCAGTCTGTACTCCCTGTAAGCTGGGCCTATGTGTAAAAGGAGAAAACATTAATCAAAGGAGGCCAAATCTCTGTCTCTCAGACACACTTCATAGTTTCCATATGAGCAAACATCTCTTTTTTTCCTTCTGTTTATTATTAGGAATGTGAGTCTTTTGTGAGAATAAGACGAAGGTAGGAAAAAAGGCAAGTACATGGTAGTGGTGTGTGTATGTGCGGGGGGGCATGTACATGTGCTGGGAGTGGATACATATCATGAGTATGTGTGCACATGTGTTTGGAGCTGAGGTGAGAGAATAAGGGGGTCTGGGTGGGTAGGATCAATTTATAACACAAAGATTTCTTGGAAGGTAAGCTCATAGTGGTGACATTAGGAATTCATGTGAAAAGAAGAAGATTTTCAAGGAGACCTGAGGAAGATGAATCTCTTTTCTGCTTTCCAGTATTGCCCTAGGTAAGCCTACTAAGCTTCAAGAATGTGAGGAAAGTTGGTATGTAATCCTCAAGGCAATCTCTATACTTATTTGCCCAGCATTCTTGCTGTTACTTCCCCTCATTTTATTAGCTTTGATACTATGTCTGCATTCTAAGTACCCTTGAACCTCTTACCATTTTCTTCAAATGTGACAATATTGTTTTAGCTCATATTTCTTGATTATATATATATATATATATGTATAATCTTTCTATATATATATATATACACATACATATATATCTTTCAGGAAAAAAGAAATGTTCCATTATCCACTCTCACTCTCACATATTGGATTAGAAGGGTAATTCTGTGTTTTTGTTCTGTAAGACACTTAACTTTCTGCCACCAAGTTGAAGTAGACAGGCAACTACCTTGCCTGACCAGACAGGATCCTCTATGTGTTCTGTATCTCCATCCTATTGATGTGCTCTCTTTAATCTGCTGCTCGTAGCTTTCTGATTTTGAGTATGTGAATATGGAATACCTTTCCACCTAGAGCATCTCATTTGACAAATACTGGGACTTGGAATTGCTGAAAAGGTAGGAAGAGGAGACCATGTAGAGCTGACTCTAGGGTCAATTGACCTTACTTATAAAGGGATGGGTAGCATCTTCAGGTGCCTATTAACTACCATTCCTTTAAACTAGAAGAATGTTCTGGTGCCTTTCTGACTGCTTATAGGCAATTCCAAGTTTAAAGTACTTAATTTACTTTTGGGATTTGAATAACTTTCAATATTTATATTTTTTTAAATGAAAAAATCTTTAAGTAGTTATATTGACATCCAAAGATAACAAGTTAAAGTCTCATGCTTCCTAATTTTACTTACCACAAAGCTAAGAAAATAGTATGGTACTCACATAAGGAGAGATATGTAGACCAGTTAAGTGGAATAGAAAGTACAGAAATAAACTCTTACATATATGAATTAAATGACTTTTAGCAAGGACACAAAGGTCATTTCTTGAGAAAAGATTCTGGGAAAACTAGATATCCACATATTAAAAAACAGAAGATGAAGCATTAACATGTATAATATATATAATATAAGTCCAAATCTATTAAAGACCTCAACGTAAGAGCTAAATCCATAAATCTCTTAGAAGAAAACATGGGAGGTGTCTTAGTCAGGGATTTATTGCTATGGAGAGACATTATGTCTACTGGAACTCTTATAAAGGAATACATTTATTTAGGGTTTGCTTAAGGTTTCAGAGGTTTACTCCATTATCATGATGGCAGGAAGCATAGTGACATGCAGGCAGACATGGTGCTGGAGAAGATGCTGAGTGTTCTACATCTTAATCTGCAGGCAGAAGGAGACTCCTATACTGGGCTTAGCTTGAGTGCATAAAACCCCAAGGCCCACCTCCATAGTGACACAGTTTCTCCAAAAGGCAACAGCTTCTAATAGTGTCACTCCCTATGGGCCAAGCATTTAAACACATGAGTCCATGGGGGGCATTCTCATTTAAAGCACTATTGCAGGGAATCTGAATAACTCAGCAGTGATTTCTTAGATATAGTATCAAAACCTCAGAAAACTATCGGAAAAAAATCTTTTTAATGGGCTGCATATTAAGTCCATCAAAAATAATCTGATTGAATAATAGATCAAGGGTCTATACTGTTTCACCAAATATGTGCAATCACTACTCAGCATGTGAAAAATAATTTAAGTATTTTTTGTTAACAATATGGATTTGACTGAGATATGAAGCATCTACTAAAGGTTCCTACGTTGAATATTTGGTTTCTAGTACAACAATGTTCAGAATTGTAACTTTGTAAAGTAATTGGATCCCAATTTACAGGGTAAGTAAACTCCTCTGTGGTTTTACCAACTGATAAATCAATTTATAATTTGACAGATTATTGGAAAGTAATGAAATTTATGAGATAACTAGTTGAAGGAGAAGGTTCTTTCTCTCTGTCAATGAGGACTGCTCTGAAGGCTATATCTTAGCCTCGTGCATGTTCTTTCTCTCATTCTTACTTTTATTCTCTCTCTCTCTCTCTATCTCTCTCACACACACACTTTCCTTCTAATGTGTCAGGAGATGGAAAGCATGGTTACCATCCATGGTTTCCACTATAATGTTCTGCCTTATAAGATGAGGAAGCTTTAAAATGGAGCCAAAGAACTATAGACAGAAATCTGTGAAACTGTGAGCCAAAATAAATCCTTCATTGCTTAAGAATGTTCAGGTATTTTGTCACAGTGATAAAGAACAAACTAGCATGATATCTAAAATCTAGAGAAATACAAGCTCAAACCACATTCCATATTATAATGGATACTGTAATTTAAGGACAAAAGAAAAAAGAAAAGAAAAGAAAGAAAGAAAGAAAGGAGGAATCCCAGCACTTGGGAGGCAGAGGTAGGCAGATTTCTGAGTTCGAGCCCAGCCTGGTTTACAGAGTGAGTTCCAGGACAGCCAGGGCTACACAGAAAAACTCTGTCTCAAAAAACATAAAAGAGAGAGGGAGAGAGAGAGAGAGGAGGAGGAGGAGGAGGAAGAAGGAAGGAGAAGCAGAAAGCACTGGTGACACTATATTGATGCTAATAATAAAATCATGTGGTGAGATAGTACTATACTTTTTAAAAACATTAAAAACCAAAGCATCATATTGTCTACACTCATAGAACTCAGATTCAGAAACACTGAAATTAGATACTCATAAATTTATCCTCATACCCATATTTATATCAGCATTATTCATAATAGCTATAACATGCAATAAGATGTAATATCTTTCCATCAATAGATAAACAAAAGTAAAATCCATGATATATGCACAGAACTGGAATAGGATCAGGTGTTTGAATGGTGGGAGATATCACATATACTACCATGTCAATGACCTTAAGTCATGATACTACATGAAATAAGTCAAACAAGGAAAAAGTAGTACTGTACAATTCCACTTATAAGAATTATCTGAAATAGGCAAATTCAAACAAAGTAAACTGAGTTTTAGGGAATGGGTAAAGGAAAATGAGCTCTTCATATTTAAAGGATACAGTTTCTTTTTTTCAAAATTAAAATCTTCCTGCTCAACAATTTGAGTACACTTTAACTCTTCCTATTGGTCAACTTAATAGTGGTTCTTATTGACGTTGGGAGGTGGCTCAGCCAGTGTAGCATTTGTGTGGCAAATATGAAAACCTGAATTTGATGTCTAGATCCAATGTCAAAGCCAGGTATGATTGACTATGCTTATAATCCTATAGCTAAAGAAACAGAGACACAATGATCCCAACGGCTTTCGGGCCAGCTGACCAGGCCTACTCTATGAACAATGACCTACTCTGGACAGTGAGAGACCCTGTGTCAAAAAATAAGATGGAGCAAATAGTGTTCAGTAGTCCAAAGAAACCACATCACACTCACACTTGTCCTTTCACTTTACACTTCAACATGTGTATGGGCATGTATAAACACACATACACACAAACAGATACGTTTGTTCTTACAAGTTATAGTTATATCTTATAGTTGTGATAGTCCATTATCATGTGTATTTTATCACAGGAAGACTAAAGTGGTGTTTATATTCTGTTCTTCTCAAGCAAACTTGTTTTCGAATCCTGTTTTTATCACTAGCATTAAATAAATCTCTCTCCTTTGATAAAGGCCACGTTTATTCATTAGTTAATGTGTTGCTATTTTTCTGCATATTTGCTGTGGGGATTAAATTAAAAGAAACATGATTTTTTTTTATGCACCTTGCACAAAATCCAGTTCATAAAACACTCAAGAAATTTTGGTTTCCTTTATTTAAATATTCATGAATACATGCTGGTGAGCCCAACTGGATTATAACAGAAATGTGGTTTAGGTGGAGACTTTCTTGTCTAAAATCAACAATACATGCCTTGTGGTTTCTTTCTTACCATGTAAAGGGTCAGTATGAAGTTGACCTAAGATTCAACTGACCAGTGAGGTTCTGTAGCCATTTTTGGTTTTGCCCTGAGCATCTAATGAGCTTCAAATCTGTGATAGCAAAAAAGCCATCTCTTTTTCCTTACATAGGTTTTCCTGACAAAAATCAATCTATTTTTATTTTCACTAGGGGTAAGAGTTAGGTCAGATTTATTTACATGTACTGCCAATACCCTGCCATCTCTTTCTATTGTGCTCTTTGTCACTTCATCTCTAAAGTTTCCACTATACTGTCTTTTGCTGGAAAATGGGTCATTTCTCAGAAAAATCTGGTTTCCTCCTCAGTCCTCACCCAGCATGCTCAGAATGCTCGAGCTGCAGACCTGGGAGTTGACACCAAAGCTGGCACACTGTGTGACCTATGACCATGGTGCTGTCTCATCTATGCTTATGCCTACTGTGTCAGTATCAGAGACAGCACACTGTGTGGGTGTGTGCTGTTAGTGAAGAGAAATCAGAGGAGAAAAGAAGAAGAATGCATAACAATGAAACTGTGATAGCTGTGGACCAAATAAGAGGCAGTAGAAGCAATATAAAAATGGTGGCTGATGAGCCACAGAATTCTTCTTTCCAAAGTCATTTTACCACAAAGTAATATATGATTTCAAAACCATCTTCAAGTTCTTCTAAGCAGTGCCCTCTTTGTGACTCAGGTGCTGAACTAGTTTCTACCATTGAACTTCTCTGGATTATATATGAATTAATATGCTGTAAACTAGGGTGATGGAAACTTTTCTCTTTGTATCAAGTGATACAGCAGAGGAAGACAGTGTGGCCTTGTACTCAAGCTTCACAGGCCAGCAGCATCACCTAAGGATACGGTGCTCAGGTCCTCCTGAGACTCGCAGTCAGAACCACGGAGTTGGCCTTAGGACAGGAAGAGAGCAGAAGCTTGTCCCAAGCTATAATCTGTATTATTCTCATGCATCATAATGAGGCAAATGTGCTTTCCTACCCCAACCTATGTTTTTCATACTGTGCACCTGGCTAGACTTCTATTCTTTTAGCTTTCTTAGCATGTACTAAGGATAAAATGTGTCGTAACTTCTCATTAGGGCATTTCTGAATGTGAATATCACGTACTCTGGTCACATTGATCCTTCCTAATTCACTCTGCATCCTTTCCTCTTTGACCTTCATTTTATTATGTTCTCATTATTCACATTAATTAATTTATTTATTCACTTTACATTCCGATTATAGCCCCTCTCCTCACTGTTCCCATTCCCCCTTCAGATAGCCCCTCCCCCTCCCTTCTCCTCTGAGAAGGGGCAGCCTTTCATCCCTGGGTATCACCCCACCCTGGCATATCAAGTTACTGCAGAGCTAGGCATATCCTCTCCCACTGAGGCCAGACAAGGCAGTCCAGCTGGGTGAACAGGACCCACAGGAAGGCAATAGAGTCAGGATAGGACTCTGCTCCAGACGTTGAGGGACCCACATGAAGACAAAGCTGCACATCTGCTACACATGTATAGAGGGGCCTAGGTCCAGCCCATGCATTCTCTTAGGTTGTTGGTTCAGTCTTTGGAAACCCCCAAGAATCCAGGTTAGTTGACTCTTTTGGTCTTCTTATAGAGTCCCTATCCCCTCCAGGTTCCTCAATCCTTCGTACAACTCTTCCACAAGATTCCCTGAGCTCTGTCTAATGTTTAGCTCTGTGTCTCTGCTTCTGTTTTGGTCAGCTGCTGGGTAGGACTCCTTAGAGGTTCTCATTTTCTATCAGTTGATATGACAACTATTTGAGCTTGATATTACTCATACTAATTTACAAATGATAAATATGAAGACTAGAGAAATTCCATAAATATTTTTAGAGGATTAATAGTGCTTCATTTTTTCAGAACTAAGAAGCCTTGCTGACTACCTTTCCTACAAGAGGTAGAAGGACAGAAAAACACTGAAACAGTAGCTCAGGATTTCCTTATAGGACCAAATACACATGATGAATGTCTCCTGAGTGCCATACTGTTTTCTAATCATGTCACATAGGGTTCCAAAGTATGGCAACATAAGCAGTCTGTCTGTTTGACCCTTGTTCTTATTGACAGCATATGTGATTCAGAAAGGACTCAGTTAGCTGATGACCATGACAACCTTGTTATACCTGAGTCCTCTAAGTACATTTCCACTCTTTATAAAGAAGATAATCTCCTCTCTCTTATTTTCCAAGTATTGATTTATGCTACTCTCATCATCAAGTTCCTCATAACAAAAGTCTGCAAGCACAAATAGGTTTCATCTTCTTCCTGGGGAAACAGTCTAGGAGGGTTGTAGAGCCTTTGCTAAATCAAGCAAGGGGAAGGCTTGAGTGAAGTAAGCCACTCAAATGCCCTGTGGTCACCCTTCCTCCTCTGAAACTTTTTCCATTTACCTTTTACTTCATTGACCCCATCTTTTCATTACTAATCACTGTGAATTTGTTAAAAACTTCCTTGATGGGTGTTTATTGGCTATTTAAATGTGCAAGGTGTTTCCTTAATGGCAACAAGGTCAAGAGGTGTAAGAAAACTCAGAGACTCTCTTATTGCTTGTTATGTACGCCTTTGTTGGTGACCTGCCCAGGCATACGGGAGTATCCTCTCTTAGGAACCTCCCCTCTGCCTGCAGGTGGCACTGACCACCTGTATTATGTCCCTGCACCATAACCTCAGATGCATACACCTCAGTGCTACATTATTGTCATTGCTTGACCCTACTCCCTATTCTTTCCTGACCAGTTACTAAGAAGTTGGGGATATCTGTCTTCTGTCATCCACTTTGGAGTAGATATTGAATAGAAGAAAATTCTGGACAATGAAAAACAAGGTTGTCAATATTATCTCCCAGTTTCCCTTTGAAAATCATGAATCTCAAGGTGGTGAAGAGGAGAGATTCTTATTGATGACTTATTTACTGAGCCTTTTTATTGCAATGACTGTCTTTGCAATGGTTTCTACAGGAAAAGTCAGGGTCTGGGGAAATAGTTTCTGTGAAATTTTTCTGTGATATGAGAATGGCCCAGTACATAGGCATGGGTCATTAGGAAATGATATTCCGGAAGGTACCAGGCAATGTGTGCTTCTGGAGTCAGGGCTTGGATTTCTTTTGTCAGTTGAGTCTCTGGTGATAGTCCTCAGCCTTCTGAATGGAAGAGGGAGCTTTAACATAATAACAGAGAGCCATGGGCCCAGGGAATGACTCACTTCCTCCTGCTAGCTCCTTGTGTGGTTGGGCTGAGGCTGGATTTGGAATGAATTTGGAATGACCCCTGATGTGTTCTCACCCCCTACAAAGTAACCTTAAAATATCTTTGTGTCTAACCGGACATGAGTTAAAGTCAAAATGACTCTGTCCTAGCCAATAACATAGGTCACACTGTGTGTAGGGGCAGGGATGCAGCTGGAGAATGATGTTTGTGTTGCCTCACTTACCAAAAGTGCCTCCTGGGGAGAAGAGAAATGTCAAAGAGGCCATCCCAGGAAGGACAAGCTTAACCTTGGACCAGAGTTTCTTAGCACAGCTACTGAATGAAGTCATGCCATTCCAGTGATTGCTAGAGTGGGACCCATGGGAAATGTAGAACCATTTGTGGAAGTGGAGCTACACACACACACACACACACACACACACACACACACAAGAAAAAAAAAAGAGAGTTGCAGGAGGGTCATATACATGAACATCCCAAGTGTATGGAAAAGTAAAGGGATTCCTTTGCTGTTACCACCTGACAAGCCTTAGAGCTGCAGATTAGTGGGGTCACCATGGCTGCAGACATTTGTGTGGATGAAGGGGACCGGATGGAAAAGCACCTGCCCCATAATTTCTGTGCTGACAGCAAGCCTTGGTGACAATTCACAGGCTTCATAATCAGTTGCTGAGTGTATCTGTGGAATAAGTACCAAGAGTATCCTAGAGAAAAAGAAGCCAGAGGAAGAGAGAGCCAGCTCTGTTTTGCTAAAAGAGAGATTAAATTTCAATCCCTGGAGGAAAACAAAGAGTGAAAATGAAAAATGAAAACAAAAATACTAAGCCCAGAGTACAGTTCTGGTGCTTTTCAATACCATTTTCAATGTATACCTGTCCTTTGAACAGTTAAAAAATGACAGATGTGTGTGTTTCAACACCAATTCTTTTGGATGCTGCCAGGGGCAGCTGGGCATCTCCCTGACCTTTCTTTCTGGATAGAGTTGTGATGGGGAAAGAAAAGCATCACCCTCCACCTTCTGTCTGATCCAGCACAGCTGCATTTTCTCATTCCTGAGAACCGGACGAGTTTCCTGAGCCCTGGGTTGATATACCGTACCATCTTCAGTGCAGCTGTAATTTTAACAAGGGGAAAGCCGACTTGAACCTCTCTAATCCTTACTCCAGACACCTTGAGCTCCTGAGACTGAGACTGCTGCAAGTATGCATGTGTGTTTAAGGGCTTTTGTTAGCTGTAGTTCTGAGAATGTTGCTCAGTACAAAGTTTATGAGAGAGATAAAGAGAGGGAAAGAGAGAGAGAGAGAGAGAGAGAGAGAGAGAGAGAGAGAGAGAGAGAGAGAGA
>NW_022196913.1:20969809-20970784 GCF_008632895.1 Mastomys coucha | reverse complement strand
AGAAAGAAAAGAAAGAAAGAAAGGAAGGAAGGAAGGAAGGAAGGAAGGAAGGAAGGAAGGAAGGAAGGGAGATAGATAGATAGAGAGAGAGGGAGAGAGAGAGAGAGAGAGAGAGAGAGAGAGAGAGAGAGAGAGAGAGAGAGAGAGAGAGAAGGAAAAGGAAAACGCAGAGCTTCAACAAACCTGCCTTATTCTGAACAGGACATTTGTAGCTTTAACATTTAGAAAACAAAATCAGTGTTGTTATCCCATGTTTACTTATATATGTCATATTATTCCTGCTTCCTTTTCTGGGGTCAAATTATGGATGCTATTTCCCTTTTTCTCCATGAACCGTAGAGGAACTAATCCAGAATTAAAAGTATGAGAGGCGTGGGGGTAAAGGCTTGAAAATCAATTGTAGCTAGTCTCAGAATTGCACAACCAACTTGAGGGTTTTTTTTTAAAGACTTATATTTTGTGAGGAAACTGTTTTATGAATGGACGTAAGCCTGATACACAGAATGCGTGGGATTGGTCTGAGTGCTTTGTCTGGGTCAACTGTCACATCTGGCCCTTATGAATCTGGCACACTGTGACTCATGGATACACAAATAGTAATCCTTGATAGTGACCACTTGTGACTCGACAAACAATGTCAAATGCCAGAGAACTGCTGTGGCTGCTTGGCTGGGCTAATCATGCTCTGATGTTAGGTGGGCAGTTAGGGAAGGTCTTTTCTTTTATCAGGAAGTGACAAGGCTCCAGGTCTTCACCCTTCTCTCTAGGACCTCAAGTAGACCTTTCTGGCACTTTCTAGCCTTATTGTCTCCCTGCACTGTCCCCTCAGAAGTGCCAGTGGAGGGCATGAGGCTATATTGGCAGAGAGGCTGCTTTTTATTTATTTATTTATTTTTATTTTTTTTTATTTATTTTTTTTTAATTTTCTTTATTTACATGTAAATTTCTCCATTCCCAGTTTCCCCTCCAAAAAAC
>NW_022196913.1:20966352-20968670 GCF_008632895.1 Mastomys coucha | reverse complement strand
CTATGTCCAATTTCCGGAGGAACCGCCAAACTGATTTCCAGAGTGGTTGTACCAGTTTGCAATCCCCAGCCTGGTGACATACTCCACTGAAAACATAGCAAGTTATTTAACTTCTTCATGTATCCATCCCCTCATCTCATGAAAAAGAAGTACAATTTAATGGAATTAAAATACTGAGCATGTATTAAAACTTCCGTACGGCTCAGCACTCTCCTAACCATGATACTAGAATAATTTCTGTTAAAATTGTAACAATATGACTTGGATAGTCCCTTTGCCTATCAGGAAATTGACACACAGCACATTAGTAGTAAGAGTTTGAATCAGAAGTTCTCAATCCCTTTTTCTAGAGCATCAGTTCCCAACCAAGGGCACTATTGTATCTAAAGAGTTGCTTATAATGTCTAGGGACATTGCTTATTATTTAAGTAAAAGAAGGGTGCTACTGGTCTTTCGGAGGGTGAAGACAGAGGTGTTGGTTGATTCACACGCGAGCACATACCACCCCACAAACAGCTATTACCCAGCTCCAGATATCCACAGTGCTGAAGCAGAGAAAGGTCATCTCAGAGATTCTTCAGACTATGATACTAACTCACCAGACACCACCACCAAAGATGAGGGTGGAGAACATAAATTTTGGTGACTCATGGGTGGGCCAAAGTACAATACAATGTAGAGCAGCAGATCTATGCGCCCACTAAAGTCAGTTTGCTATTGTTCCTATCAGCTTCTCCCACCTCACTTGTCTCTCATTAGTGGTGTTTTAAGGGTTGTGTACACCTTTTATTCAGAAAGGCCTCTGAGCATGGTGGGAAAAGGGGGCCTCCTCTCAGCTACTTGACCTGTGCTTGTTTTCCTGTGGGGGTTCTATGGCTCAAACCTCCATTGGGGTCTGTCCCTGGCCTCCTCCTGAGCTAAAAACCAGCTGCTTTGTTAGGAAGATGTCTTTCTTTTTCCAAGTGATATTTGGGTAGGCGGGACTTGATTAGCAGCTCTCCCAGGTCCAAAGACAGAGAACTCGTTAACTCACATGAGAATGCTTCGTGCCAATTGTTCAATGGTTAGAAAATGGATCTCATAAATGAACAGTTAAGGAGGTTATGCCATCTATTATAGGCCTTATTTTTATGGGACTCTAGAATATCTCAAAAATTATCCTCTTCCTTAGCAACTGAATGGACCAAGAGGTAGTACAAACAGTAAAACTTAGAAGGATTGACAAGCAGATACTAAAAACTAAAAGGAAAGGGCCAGGGGGTCACAGCATGGTTTAGCTCTTTTCTATGACTCTTCTTAGTGGTAAGAGCTGTCTTGAGACCTGAATATATTTGTAATTTCACAGAACTGCCCAGGGGCCTGGTGCTGAGGCTGTGTTCTGTGGGTAAAGGCAACTGCTAGGCCAGCCTTACAGATTCCAGGTTCCTTGGGGCCACTCGATCATGTGGGAGTATGGGAAGCTGTTACTTATGAAAGCAGGCAGTAACAAGCCAACCACACACTCACCATGCATCATTTTTGATAGTTAACTGTGCTTGGCACTGTTCCATCTACATTACACATATTAATTATCATAATAACCAGTCTAGAGACGTACCATTTTATTCCCATTTTGGATATGGGGAAACACATAGTAGTAGATGTCAGGCTCAGTAAGTGAACTCAGAAGTGTAATCCAGAAGCTGTATTCTTGACCATTGTGATGATCTAACTCCATGTATAGAAAGAAGGTCACAGGTCACAGGAAGCAATGGTTCTGATGTTCAGCAAATCAAGAACAAGAAATGGTAGCAATAACTGGGACATATACCTAAGGCTCCTGAATTTGTTGTGAACTTTGTTGGTGGCTAGGCTCAAATCATGGATGAAGGGATTTTACCCACACCTGACAAGAACTAACAAGCCACTCTTACATTAACTAAGACATGGGGACTTATAACTGTTATTCTATACCCGAGACCCAGCAAACAATTCTAACCAGGCATTTGCACCAACACTTTCCATAGACTACCCAATGTAGCATTTCAGTACTACGAGCAGCACAAATTTAGGCACATCAAGGCAGAAATACCATAGTTTCTAAAGGAAAAAACTTATTGCACATTCCTTCAAAGCACAAGTGAGCTCTTCATACAAATGTCTTCAAATGGAGAGTAACTGTTTAATTTTGTGACTGGTTAAAATTGTTTCATTTATTTAAACAGTTCATGGACTGGACTTTGGCTCAGTAGAGAAACTGAGAATTTATTCTGTGATGAATCCATCACACACAGGTAAGGTCCCAAGGCCCATCTCTATTACTTCTTTTTTTTTTTTTT
>NW_022196913.1:20935535-20965159 GCF_008632895.1 Mastomys coucha | reverse complement strand
GGTTGGTAAAGATCTTTTCCCAATTTGTTGGTTGCCGTTTTGTCCTATTGACAGTGTCTTTTGCCTAAAATTGGAACGATACAGAGAAGATTAGCATGGCCCCTGCGCAAGGATGACACGCAAATTCATGAATCTCTATTACTTCTAATAGAGTTTTTTTCTCACTAAACTTCAGTTAACACATAGGCAATCACTAACTTGTATCCCTGCCAGATGGAAAGGTTGATCAGCTAAGCAGTCAGGAAGGAGTAGTGAAGAGACTACACTCGCATGCACATCAGCCCATTAAATGTGTATCAAACTATCCTCGGTGTTTGATAGTCCTTAAAATTCTTCCTTTCACACACTGAAATTGGTCCTAAGTTCTTTCATTTCCTTGGGACATACATTTGGGACTATGTGTTTTTTTGTCTGACTGGATGAGGCTAGAGACTATGACACGACTGGGTTCCTCTGCACACTTGCTAGAACAACACACACATTTGTGGTAACTCAATCTCGGCTGCTGTACCAATTTTATTCATAATAAAGTTTTTTTTTTTTTGTTATCATTGTAGGACAATAATGTAGGAGTCACATTCACACAGCTTCTGCTGGAAGCCTTCAGTAAGTCTCAAGGCTTGTCCTTTTTAATTCACCAACCGTGTCACTGAGGCAGCCACTCGAACATCCTCCTGCTTCGTTATGCTTACCTTTGCACATACTTGCACCGTCTGCCATGGCTCTGCACTGGCTCTTAAGTCCATGTACCTTTGCTACACAACTTTGTTTTTATCTGCTTCTCTGCCTGGTCAGTCTGCTGTATCCCGTATGCGTCTTGATGCATTCTAGCAATGCTACCTCCTCTCAACCTCAGACTGTCGGCTTATCTAAACTGTTGGCCAAACACGGACACCTGGGATTCCCAGAAAGATCTCATGGTTAATAGGTTCCTAACTTAACCAGATCTGTTCCTAGGGAGTTGATCAGATATGAGGGGTAAGCTGACAATGAAAACTCTCTATATCTCCTTAAGTCCAGTATACAACTGAGTCTTACATAACTACATTTGAAGATGTCTAGACCCTGTAATCTTCCCCAACATTGTCTCATGTAGGCTGCTGTCTCTCACCCCTGCCTGACTGCAGTCCTTCTGTTTGCTGCCTCATCTTGTCACTGTCCTCTGTCCTCTTTGACCCTTTCTCATCCTGCTCAGTCTCATATGAAATATATATATATATATATATATATATATATATATATATATATAGTCTTCAAGCCAAAGACCTTTTGTTCAAGATTCCCTAAAGTTTTCTATTACTTATATCGCACAATATGTAATCTGAATGATTTAGTGTAGATACCTTTGTGTTTTTGTGAGTTGTTCTGTAGGCACGAATGAATGTAAGGCAGACACACATGTCTCACTTCAACTATATGGGATTTATGGTGTTGATTTGTAAGTTTTTGAAAGCATGTATTTGGGGGTGGGGAGCATACTCTACAGTAGAAATTGAGGAAATCAGACAGGCAGTTACATGGAAATTAAATTAAAATTAAATTACATTAAATTAAAATGTAAGCTCCTTTAAGTCAGCTGCTCACAGTCTTTTTTTTATGCCTCACAACACTGTAGAAAATACCTTGTTTCATTCATGTGATTGGGTTCAGACCCAGGAAAGAGGGAGCTTGCACTAATCAAAAGCAGATGGCAGTCACTGAGGCTCTCTACAGGTTCCCCTCCATGCCAGTCGTTGAGGAGAAATGGAGTGGATTTCAGAAGCAAAATATTTGTGTGTGATGAGTTGGAGTTTGGGAAGGTTTTTATTTTTGAATGGAAAAAAAGCCCCAAAGAGCCAAGAAGACACTAATGGATAAAATGTTTTGAACATATGGGGTGGAAAATTGTGCTCTCTTAAGTCAAAATACAGCTTCTGGAGATCACTGTGGCTTCGACTCACAGGTGCATGACCTGCAGGCCACAGCACTGCCCCATGTGTTTGGCCCTGGTCCTGTCTTCCAGCCGGCCATGGGAGAAGATCAGGTTCAGTAAGGCAGAAGCTTCTAGAACTGCTTCAAAATGCTTCTGATGCCAAGGACGATCTCCTTTTCCTTCTCACCCCTTTATCCACACACAGGAGCACTAAAGAACTAACTAGCTCTCTTCCCAGCTTCCTCCTGGCTCAGTCTTTTGGCTCCTGCTCCTCGGAGCAGCAGCTGGTTTTCAACTGACATTAGGTTTGCACACTCCACGTTAAATCACTCAGATTCTTCATAAAGAAAAGATGTTCTTTTGTTTGTTTGTTTTCATTGCCTTGAGATGTTGTTCCTACAGGGCTGCCTTGCTTTTTTACGTGCTTAACCCTTTTCCAGAACACACCATTTATACACGAGCCCTACATGCAGAGTGAATCAGGACTGGAATGCTCCTGGAAGGAAGAATATAAGGAGAAGATGTGAGGAAATTTAATTTTTAAAAATTATTTTTTTCTGTTTGGATGGAATCTTATGATAATGCAAATGATTGCTTCTCCCCATTCTTTCTCCCAAAGGTTCTACTTCTTCTTCACTAGCTTAGGAAATTCTGATTGATAGGCATAGAAGAGTCTCAACATGGGACTCATACTAGGTCCCAGGCAGCATTTTCTACCAAGCAGTAGCCCTAGTGTATTGGGTCTCTCATCTGCTTTATGTAGTAGTAGCACCTACATATTGTTAAACAAAAGTGCTAAAGTTGGTATGTTCAAATCAACACTGTGTCCTGTAAGTCATCATGTTGGGACAACCTAGAACATTCTGTACATGTGCTCTGGATGCTGAGTTGTTGTTTGAGAATGGCACTGGGATAACCTGGGAAACTGGTGTACACAGCATGGTTAGTTTGTGGACAGCCATGGTCCTGTGGCATGCTTGGAGCTTTATGAGTAGACAACTTTCCCTTTGGCATCTTTGGGCCTCAGTTGGTGACCCTAATTTCACAGTGGCACCCTGTTTCCTCAGCTTCTTGTCTCCATCTTTCCTAGTCCTCAGTAGCACTGGCAATTACATTTCAACAACGTCATTATAAGCCATGCTGGGTTCTTAAGGCTTTGAAGATCCCAGCTCACTTTGCCTGGAATACTCCAAAGACCAAGTGTCTGGTCCTCAGCTTCATTTGACAGAAAAGCAAGCTCAGCACTAGGAGGTGCTGGCCATTCCGTGGCAGAACTGGAGTTGGAGGCTTAACTTTCATTCACATGCAGTGTAGACTGGGGGAAGAAATAATGCCTGACTTCTCACACGATCTTGCTTTATGAAGTATCTTGACATTGATAGCTATTCTTTCAACAGTAGCTGCTCACATTTATGTTGCACTTAGTGGATCTGAATGATGTTTTACTCTATCCTTCTAGTCTTCCTTACAATACTTTTAACTAACGCCACTTATGAAGATAGATCAGTTTCATAACTCACACAAGATCATGGACTCTCTAGTTGGTGAGGAAGGAGTTTGATCACAAACTTCTGCACCATGGTGTACATAATCATGCTAAACAGAAAATAAAAAAAAATGCTTCTTTATTAAAGTAATTTTAGAATAATGAGATGGAGAAGAGATTTTTGAAAGCAGGGTTAAAAGTTGGTGAGATTTTACTATATGAAGCAAAACCATCTTACTGGATCTACTCCCAACCCCAACTCACACATAAACATATACTTGTATACACACACACACACACATACATGTATCAGAACACATATAAATCTATGTGCATAGACTGTAAGAATGCTGCTTAAAGAGTTTGGGGAATATTGAGGGCCCCAAAGAAAATAGGAACTCCATAGGAAGACCAATAGAGTCAAATAACCTAGACCCTTGGGAGCTCCCAGAGACTGAGCTACTAACTAAAGAGCATACATAGGCTAGACATGCCTGATGCACTTATGTAATAGATGTGTAGCTCAGTTTTTGTGTGGACCCTGAACAACTGGAGCAGGGGTCATCTCTAAAGCTGTTGACTGTATGTGGGATATGTTCTTCTAGCTGGGCTGCCTTGTCTGGCCTCAGTGGGAGAAGGCCTAGCCTCACAGAGATTTGATGCACCAGGATGGGGGATACCCAGAGGGACCCTCTACTCTCTCAGAAAAAAAAAGGAGGATGGGATATGGATGAAGGGGAAGGAACTTGGTAGGGGGGAATGAGGGGACAGCAATTGGGATGTAAAGTGAAGAAAGAAAGAAAGTAAGAAGAAAGAAAGAGAAAAAAGAATGCTGCTTCAGAAAACAAGATGTATTTTCAATTAAATGCAGTAACCTAATAGTGAAAGTTAAAGACAACTGAGCAAGTTCTATGATTTCCCCTGCCCCAAATAACAGTTCCTTAAAACACCTCCACACAGATGTATTTTGCTAACTTTGCTATTAAGAAACCATTCAAATCAAACCCCTACACCAGAATTCTCAGAATTTTCAGTATGGATTTATCTCTTACAGATTTTCCAAGGCTTTTCATACTTTGTAAGAACACATTCCCAATTTCTTAGTTTTTCCCTGAGGTCCTTCCAGATTGTCACATGTACCATCTTTTTCTTGAAGTCCCCCTTTTCTCACATCAAGCATGCAGAACTAATGTTGACTCAGATGAAGGTGGAAAAAAATCTTTGGCTCCTCTACCCTGCATTCTGGGTATTCCTTTGGTTTCCATCATCTCTGGGGATATTAAGCTCCTGTTCTTTTGGCCGGAGCTTGCCTTGTAAGTGCAGAATTACATACGAAGACTTCCCCAATGTTTCATTTAGACTCTCATGTACAGACCCTTTAAAGTAGAGACTTACACAGTAGTAAGCACAGCACATTTCACATTGACTGTTGCACAGCTATCTTCATTCATTTTTGACTTATTAACTTTCTGGGGTTTTTTTTTTGTTTTGTTTCTTTGTTTGTTTTGTTCTTTTTGTTTTTGTTTTTTGAGACAGGGTTTCTCTGTATAGCCCTGGCTGTCCTGGAACTCACTCTGTAGACCAGGCTGGCCTCGAACTCAGAAATCTGTCTGCCTCTGCCTCCTAAGTGCTGGGATGAAAGGCATGCGCCACCACTGCCAGGCCTTACTAACTTTCTTAGTTAAAGTTTTTGTCACTGTGATAAAAACACAACAGAAAGTAACTTAGGGAACAAAAGTTTTATTTGGCTTACAGCTCTCAGCGCACTCTCCATTCCTGAGGTAAGTCCGCACAGGAACTAAAGCAGAAGCCATAGAGGAATGCTACTTCTTGGCTGACTTTTTATGGTTTTCTCGGCCTGCTTTTCTGTATGACTGAGGACTGCTTGCCCAAAGGTAAAATTCCATGCCTTTCCCCTCCTCAAAAAAACCCATTGTGGGTTGGGCTTGATGAAAAAAAAAAATACCCTGCATTCTCATCTGCAAGCAACCTGAGGAAAGCAGGCATTTTCTCAATTGAGGTTTGCCTTTCCAAAATATTGTAACTTTTGTCAAGCTGACAAAACACTGGCCAAAGCTTCAATGTTTTCAGTGCTACCAATAACCCTATCTTTACTTTTCAGATAAAGAAGCTGACACAGACAACAAATGGAGCATGTTCAAGACCATGAACTTGGTAAATGGCAGAGTCAGAAGTGCAGGAATGCTGAGTCAGTCCCTCCTATTCCCTTTTCCTAAATTTCCACTCTATTGACTGTTTAGTAGAGGAGATCATGCAGTGTTCCATGGTGTCTTATAATGCCTCATAACTTGACTTGCTCTGTATGTATGACTCAAGAAACTGTACTTATTAATGTTTAGCATAAATGTATTAAATAATTGAAGAAAATGTTCATAGTAAGAAAGATAATTCCAGTTTCTCCTGTCCTGGTAGGTAAAATAAAACTGGATAGAAACATATTTTTCACAAGACTTTCTGTATGACATTTACCTTGAATTAGACAGAAGACATTATTAGGCATATAGGAATCTATATTAGAATGTATCTAAGAGTTATGTGGTCACACTGGGACTGATGCTAATCATATTAGTCTCTTTCTCTCTCTCTCTCTCTCTCTCTCTCTCTCTCTCTCTCTCTCTCTCTCTCTCTCTCTCTCTCTCTCTCTCTCTCTCTTCTCTGCTATCTTTGAGGCAAAGTCCAGCTATGCGAACCAGGCTTCCTTCAAACTCCTTCTAGCCCAGATTGGCCTAGAATTACAATCCTCTATCACAAGGATATCAAGTACTAGGGTAACTGCTGTGTGTTCCCATACTCAGCTCACACCTTGCTCTTTAATTTCAGTGTTGACTTCTAAAATCTCCATAGGACCCAAGTGTGCTGTTAATTTTCTCACACTCATGATTCTCATCTTTGCATTTATAGTTGGCCTGAATCACAGTCCAGGCTGTAGGAGTCACCTGAGCTTTCTTGAGATGTTTGAACTAAACTGGGCTGCATAGGAGCACAGTGTAGGACTGAGATGATAGTGGGAAAAGAGAAGAATTCATTAGGCTTCATTTCACTGCATAGGCATAATCAAGTCTGAATATTAATGTGGTAATTGCTTCCCCCTTTGTGTTTACAGAGAGAGAGAAACAGCTGGGGCGGTTGACATCTGAAACAGGAGCCTCTGATCGATCGTTACTTGCACAGCAGATGGGCTTTGGTTATGAATAAGCAGCAAATGTGAAAAAGAGATTCATGGGGTTGAGTCAGGCTTGGTTCATGCAGAAACATTTAACCCTTCCTGCTTTCCACTGGCCCAAGGTTCAGATGGCTAAATTGCTTTTATTATGGTCAGAGACCTACAGTGACTTAATGTGGTAAATACCCAAACAAGACTAAGCAGAGAAAATATACAAGCAGAGCTGATTCTTAGAGCAAAGCACAATGCTGACTTTTTATGAGGCAATCACAGTGGAGTGCCCTACCTGTATTCATACTCCTAGCAGGTACAGAAATCAATGTCTCAGAGGAGTAATTCCTTAAGAGGAATAGGGAAGTCATATGGGGGAATCCTGCACATGATGCAATTTGAGAGCTATTCAAAAAACAAAAACAAAAAACAAAAACCATGTATCCCAGTATCTCTGGAACACACTCCCCGTTATTGCTTACAGTCATGCATTTAGGAGTGCTTTTCTTCATTTTATAGAACTGATGGAAGCGTTTTAAAATGCAGTGTCCTAGAGAGGGGTGACCTGTTGCCTGTTGAAATATTAGTTTGCAAAATTCTTTCTAGACTTCAGTTTCCAAGCTAGTAGAAAACAAAAACAAGAGATTTTGGCTAAATGGTAGAAGAGAGATTAAGGTGTGGAGAGAAGTGGGTGAGCTTAGACCAAACGCTCTGGCTTTCCTTGGCTCTGTTCTATATGGTCTTGAGAATCTCCACCTAGTGGCCTACAATCTTGCCCAGATGGTAGAATCTCACTTACTTGAAAAAAGCCAAAACAATATCAGGTATAATGACTAGGTCATAGACCAGTATGCTAATTCAACATGACAAAGGTTATAGAAGCATTTTAACAATTTTGAGACAATCACAAGCACAAGGTAGCAGTGGTGTAATGACAGTGGGTGGAAAACTGGAAAATTGAAGAAGTTCTTCGATTACAGTGGGAGGCATGTAACTTTTCAAATGTTACACAGAGTACTGAGGAGAGGGGAAGTAGGACAGATGGGAGTCTCTGTGTAGGTAAGGGATCCAGAGCTTCACTGTAGGAGGCATAGACCAAACAATTCTGCCTTGTTATATAGAGGGGAGTCCCACCAAGGGTGCAAAGAAAAGTCCATAAATTTGTATCTCTGTTATTTTCTGGAGTATTTTCACTTCATCCCAGGGTCAGAATTTGCTTCCTTCCATGGCTACTACAGGAAGAGAATATTAAAAAGCCTGACAGAGTTCAAATGTAACAAAACACAAGAGGGAAAGCTGAAGACAAATGGAAAGATGTGCTAAGTCCCAGAATAGACAGTATTTCTTGGTGGGCAGAGGAAGAGCAAACCTCTTCAAAACTCACATTGTAATTTGACTTTCATTATGGTAATCCTTGGGGGTGGGGCCTTTAAGAGGTGATTGTGCCATTCATTTAAAAAGGTTTCTGTGTTTTAGGAGTATGTTCTTCTCTTTCATGTGAAGTAGACTATTTATAAATCAAAGCTGCTGCTCATAATAGTCTTTTAAATCTCCTTAGTTGCTTTTCTGCTTACTGTTATGAGGTAATGCAGTGTGAAGATTTCCTCTGTAGAAGTGAAGAAATATGGAAGCCATGGTCATGACTTTCTAGAACCCCAAGCCATGGTTCAGCCAAAACCTTTATACTTCATTGGTCATAGTCTCGTGCATTCTGTTAACACCAATAGAAATGGGACTAAGACAAGTTTTTAAATTCCTCACCTAATGGCACCTTAGAACTAACTTTTGATTTCTATAAATTCCAAAGCTGGATTTTTTTTCTTTTATTTATTTTTCCTTCTTTCCTTCTTCACTTTTGGCATTTTCTTTTTTATCACAGTACATATATTTGTTTCTTCTTGTGCTTGTCAATGTAGTGCCAAAGACCCCTCAATCAAGCCTTTATATTATCTCAGGGTGTTCATGTAGCTTACAGCCAACTCTTACTAGCCTCCAGTCACCTACTATCCTCCATTTCCTGTTTTGTCCACTCTAATGTCACTTCTGTGATTAGCAATGATGTGTCACAAGAGCCAATTTTACCTCTAAGGTACTAGAAGTTTTCGAGTTCTAGATATGTAGCAAGTTTTACCAAAGAATTAGATATCTCGAAGGGGTAAAAATAGTCTATTCATCTTATTTTTGAATTACACTGAGATGAGAGAGGCCAAAAGCATACATTTGGTGATTTAACTGGACAAAGCTTGTTTCCTGGAATGCTAGCTCTGTAATTCCCAAATGAAGCCGTGATACACAGAAGTTCCTCACACATGAAACAAAAAAGTCACATCATGTGGTTATACTAGCAGCCCAAGGACGTTTTGGGGATCCAAGGGAGTTCTCTTGGTGGTCAGTCAACAGAAAGATTGAAGCAAATATTTGATTAAACAAATAACCTTTATTAGATAGTAACTAAGTTGGCCATCACATTTTTCTTTGAAAAGTTTAAATTGAGATACCTAAACTCAGGATCCAGAAATACAGAGGAGACACAATATCACAATGGTAAGGGACACAATACACTCCTGCAGTCCTCCAAATGGGAAGGGTCAGGTGTTCCAGGACAGGATGGACTATACAGTGATACTGTCCCTACAAACAAATCAAGGAGCTAGACTTTTGAGCAGAGATAATCCAATCTTTGACTTGGGGAATGCCAGGTCTAAGTTACCAAGCTCTGGGTTTCCACATATACAGTAATGGTTCAACTCTGGTATAATGTCACTTTTACTTTGTAGATTTAAAGCAACCACACCAAACAAGGCCTGTAAAGCACCACCTGCGTCTTGCCCTTGGAGAAAGCCTAAGAGTTTTACTTAGGTTCCAATATTAGTGGAAGAGAGTGGCTCACCTTTGCCCTCCTGAGTGAATGGCAGGATTAGCAGGTTGGCAAATAGGTTGTCCTGGAAAACAGCCCCTGTTTCCTTTTTGATATTTGGGAATAAGGTTCACAGAGGGGAGTTAAGTGCTTCTGGTAGACTGAATGCAAAGTAAGAGTGGGCTAAATGCTCCCTTACCTCCAGTATGCAGAAAAAACTTACACCAGTGCCATGGAACCAGAGACTTTGTGCTTCAGGGATGGCTCAAGAATTGTTCCTTAGATGAGGATGCCATAGTCTTTGCATATCTACCCAGGTGAAGAGAACAGTAGCCCCAGGGTTACCTAAAATACAAACTCTGAACCATATTGTGTTAGGAACGCCTTGACAAGCAGCCAGAAAGAATCCCTTCTGTGCCCCTCCTCATGCCCACAAAGGACAAAGTGCAGGCTGTTGCTTCAGGTGAGTACTGTTCTGGGAAAACAAGGAGAGCAAACAAATACTGCTGTGTGGTTGACTGGTTCCCAGGCTCCATTTCAAAGGCAGTCCCCTATGGCATTGTTTGCTCCTGTTTTTCCCAGCATAGGTGTTTGGTATCATGCAGACCTATTCTGAGATCTCCAAGGAAAGAGAGCATTTAGTTTACAATGCGAAGCAAAGAATGTCCATGGTTTTTTTTTGTTTGTTTGTTTGTTTGTTTTAAGATCTACTATGTGTAAGAGTCCCCAGTTGTGCTAGTATCAAGACACTGAGGGTACATGAGAAAAATCCACATGGGTACATGGGTGTGCCTTTAAAAAATATATTTCAATTGCTTTTCTGAGGTACCTTAGAGGCAATATTTGTCCTTGATTCAAGCATAGCACCCTCTATGGTACAACTGTCCTCTCTCAAAGCTTAGGATATGGAAGGAAAAGGTCAGGTCAGTAGGGAATTGCAAGTAAATATTACACTACTATATTGTCTGGCATCATTAACAGGCATGTTGGCATCCTGGAAACTTCCCCCCACTTTTTCTCAATCATGAACATGGTCAGTTAGTTAAAAGGGACTCTTTATTCCAGCCTGGGTGACCAGCAAATTAAGTAGGCTTACTCCATCCTGGAAGAAGGAAGAAAATCTGCCTTTAACTGTGAGATAGAAAATTGAAGGTAGAGAATTTGTGCATGGGTAAAAAACACCTGAAGAAATGAAATTCAAAAGATGCCTTCCATGTTCTGACCTTTGGGTCCAGACTGAGTACAAGGAATGAGCCTCACAAGCTCAGCCTTAAGTGTTCATGAAGGAGAACACTAAGAGGCCGTCTGCCTCTATTATTGTAACTACTCCCTCACATCAGGAGGGTCTAAGCATGGCTCAGAAGTCATAGCCAGGTAGGTTGGAACAAGATACAGAACACAATACAGAGCAAGCTCTGGCTCAGACTGAGGTCTTATACAGACCCAATAGGAAAAATCAACTCTATAGGCCTTCATACTTACCTGATGATTAGCTAACCATAGATGTGCAATCCACGGATTCTGCAACGGCATCCCTAGAAAAAAGTTCCGATTTAAAAGAATATAGTCCATATAAATATAGTAAAATTCTTTCTTCTGTTTAATAGCTTTCTCCCTTAACCCACCCACATGCTGGTCAAGACTCAACGAATAGTAATCAGGCTGGTCTCAGAAATAGGTCAGTAGTTTAGTACAGCAGAACAGTTTTTGAGATATGACTAGCAACAGCCACTAGGACATGGCTTCACTTTACATGTAAAGGACTTGCATTTTAACTGTGTATTCAGCATAGGAGTTCTGCACCTTCTGTTGCTATCAAGTAAGTGATTCACAACCACAAAGAAATATGTTGCTAATTTTATGGCCAGCCGGAGAGCAGCTTGGATGGAAGCCTCTGACCTGGGTGTGTTCTGATCACTTTTTTCCTAGAGTGAATTGAAACCTGGGAAGAGGAAGGCAATCATCTATACCATTGGTACAGTCACGGAGTTTGCAACACGTGCCTCCTATACCTGTGGCCCACAGGGAATTCTGGAATTCAACGATTCTAAGAAAATCAACAGAACACATGTCTAGAGTGTTTATGGTATGCTGGGCTCTGTGTCAATGGCCTTCTGTGGATGTTTTTCACGATAGCAACTTTCAGGCATCAAACCAAAGCTTGGGAAGTATTTTTGATGTTTTCGTATTTACATGTAATGGCTGGATACCCTGCAGACTACCTCCTACCATATCAGGTACTGTAAGTGAGGTGAAATTAAAAGAATGTCTTTTTGTAAAGCCACATACTTTAATTATTTTCTCCCTAAAATTTTTCTAAGAAAAGTTACCAAAAGGCCCATGGAAAAAAAGAAACAACACACCCTTTCTCCTTCACATAGCTAAGAGTACAAAATGAAACTTCCTAAATACCCATGTACAATTATGGCAGTAGATCATGTTCCAAAATATATCTAAAGATGTTCTTTGAATGTGAGTGCTAATTTTAGGAAATGCATGTAAAATTAAAAGTGCATATAACACATAAGTTAGTACAATTTGGTTAAGGAAAAGTGGGAATAATAACAATTAATCTATTTATATGTATTCAATATATTGTTTAAAGATTTCAAAAGCCTTGGCCACTTTAGCTGTCCTATCAATAACCAAAGGTTCAAATGGCTAGCTACAAACTTTTCTTCCATTTTTCTTTTGGCTCTTCCTTAAAACATACACAAACACACACACACACTCACACACACACACATACACATAAAGAGAGAGAGAGAGGAAGAGAGAGAGAAATCAATTCTTATAAATAGCAAAGAGAACTTATATAATTCTATTACCTGTTCTTAATAAATAATACTTAAAATTTATAACTTTTACTTTTGTCAGAAAATATTTCTGTAATTTTCAAAATAAAAACTGATTTGTAATTATTTATTCATATAAATGAAGTCTTTGACTCCATAGAGGTATCAGTACCACCTGAGTACTATGCCTGCAGAGGCCAGAAGAGGGAGCTAAAATTTGTGGAGATGCAGTTACAAATAGTTGTGAGCTGTTTTGTGGGTTCAGAAAACCAAACCAGGTCCTTTGCAAGAACAGCAAATGTTCTTAACCATAGAGTTATCTCTCTAGTCCCTCACTCACTCGTTAACTTTTTTGCCATTGTTAAATCATTTGAGTGTTCATTTTTGTCCATAAACTTTAGAGCTATTTTTCCAAATTCCAATAACAAAAGAAAAGTAGTCATGTCAGGAATTTGAGCATGTGTCAAAGTATCAAATCTATAAAGTGTCTACTCTACTGCTCATTGAGTTTTGTGGTTTGTTTTAATTAGAATTCCTGTAGTGTTCCATCACCAAGTATACCTTCTGGCATAGATGCTTCTGATTGTGATAAGGAAGCAGTCATTCATTTTTGCTTAGGTCTCTCATGTTGGAGTGTGTCCAGTGCTTTTTCAACATCCATTGAGATGATTGTATGGATTTCTCATTACTGTCTTATGTGGACTCTCACTCCAGTTAAATTAAACTATTTTCTCATTTCAAAAATTTATGCTTTGTATAAATCACTCTCTTCTACTGGATAGCATTCTGCATCAGGCGGGATTTCTATGGGAAGATGAAAGAAATACAAAAGTGCAACATCTGAAACAGAAGAGGAAACACCAAAGTCCATTTCATTGAGAAATCCGGGAGCATTGGTTCAGGTCCCCAGTGGGTATCACAGGACACAGTTCTGCTCCCCTTCTTTCTGAAAACTTGGCATTTGTCCCTATAGAAGATATTCTCCCGAATCCTCTCTGACATCCTGCTTGCTAGCAGGTATGATCTCTGCTAGAGTTGTTCTTGTAGACAATGGCATGCGTTTCTCAGAAGATCGGGATCCAACTGCTCATCCTAGCATGCATGTGAGAACAGTAGGATCAGGTGAAAGTTACACGGCTTCTAGGTTTTGTGATGTCATTGCCAGTGAGGCTCCTGGCTATCTATAGAGCACTGGTTTTCTAACACAGATAATTGGGTGCAGTCCTCCTTTTCTTTCTTTCTTTTCTGACAACCCCCAGGGAACTCCTTTCTTCTGCCACTATTTCTCCACCTCCACCATTTCTTATGGTGGTCCCACTTCTTAAACTCCAAACTGGTAGTAGAGAGTGAAGAGGCTTACAGCTCAAAGTAATACTATGCATTAACAGGATCCTCTCTCTGGAGACATTCTTCTTAAAGTGTAACCATCCTGGAGGGAATGACAATATTGTGAGGAGACACTGTGCTTCCCCTTGATTATTGGACTATTGAAGCAACTGTCTCTGGGAAAGTAAAGTTTTCCCAGGAACCCTACCATGGTCCCACCCAGAGTACTTGTCTCCAATTTAACATAGTTTTACTTGTCAAAACAAACTGAAGATCAAAAAAAAAAAAAAAAAAAAAAAAAAAAAAAAAAGAAAAGAAAAGAAAAGAAAAAGGGGGGAGAGGAAGGCTAGACCATTCCTTGACAGAGACCCTTAGTTATGCAGACTTCTTGCCTTCTATTAATGTAGACATCTGTTGTGTTTGCCGCCCCCCACCATGGGTTTGAGTAGTCACTGGGACTCTTTGTTCATCTTTTTAATGTAACCACATTAAATATGTATCTTTTCTACACTTTTCATGTTTCTGTGTTTCTTTAGTTTGTCTACTAGGACAGGTGGCTGAGCTGAGGAATTTAATTTTAGAGGCCCACTCTCATATGCCAACCACTCCAATATCAATTTCTAAGAGCCATGGCCAGCAGAGATCCATCTTTGCATGTCAGCTACATAGACGTTGACCCTGGATGAAGCCGAAAGATGGTGCCATGTGTCTGTTGGAATCATTTCATATGGGCTTTTCTTTTCTTCCCATTTCAGCCTCCATCAGCTGATTTATTTATTTATTTATTTATTTATTTTGCCTATATGGTGAAGCAGATTAAGGAGCATTTGGATTTGGTTTGGACTCTCATAAAATTTCTTGTTTGTCATTTGTCCACTTTAGACTTTACAATCTTTTCAGTTTAGAGGCTTCTTTGAAATTTAAAGTTTTTTTGAAACATTTCGGCCACTGACATTCGGTGAGCAGTTTTGTGTTTGATGGTCTTCTGAGACCTTTGGGTTTTGCTAAGTTATGCTGATGAACACACCATTTGTACAACACACGTTTTAGGTTGAGAAGCTCTTTGTGGTAATTTTAATCCTGTTGAACTCTTTCGCTATTCACCATGTGTCAGAGAAGACTGTAACATCTTGGTCTTTCAGGGTTCTCTTGACGTTGTCAAGGTTCTATGGGACCTTGGGCTGTTGACATCAAGATTGTGATTTTGTAGCCGTTAAAATATTGTCTGTCTCTAATGGTGCCCTCCAGGGGAAACTGCACTGAGGAGTCTTTTTGTAAACTTATATTCCTCAAAGTAGCACAGGACAAAAATGACCTGCCCTGAGGATGGCTGGAAAGCTAGTACAAGCCTCTGGCCGCTTCCTTGTTTTATTGTGCTTTTGAACTTACTGTACTTTGACACTCCTATTCTTGGCATGAGGAGTTGACAGTGTGTGTGAACATATGAATGTGTCGGGGGGGGGGGTGTAACTTTTAGACTCCGTTAATATACAAGAGCTGTTGTTTCTGTGTCTTTTTTCTCTGAAGAAAAAAAAGCAGTTAAAAGAAAATATAGGAATGTTAATAGTAACACAATTGAGACTGAAAAAAGAAAAATTATGCAGGCTTACCTTCAGCTAGACCTAACTGCTGAGCTTCCTTTCGGGTGGAATGTTTTGGTCTTGAAACTTAAAAATATTTATTCTGTAAATTGAGGCTTAAAAAAGAAAAGAAAAGGAAATGAAAGAAAGAAAGAAAGTAAAACAACAACAAAAAAATCTCTTGTTAAATGATTTATGAGAGATACTTGATCATCTAAATCAAATATTTTAAAGGACAATAAGCATCTTAAAGACTGTCCTGAAAGCATAGCTTGTTTATGTGAAACTACAATCATTGCAGACATAAGACAAAAGTTTTCCTAAATTATAAATAGTTTTGTATTTCCTATAAACTTTGATAATTTTCTATCAAAAGAGGTTTTAGAAAGAATTTAAATTGTATTTATCTTTAAATTATAACAGAAAACAAAGACACAAATGTGATTTTTTTTTTTTTTTGGTTTTTTGAGACAGGGTTTCTCTGTATAGCCCTGGCTGTCCTGGAACTCACTCTATAGACCAGGCTGGCCTCGAACTCAGAAATCCACCTGCCTCTGCCTCCCAAGCACTGGGATTAAAGGCGTGCGCCACCACCGCCCGGTGTGATTTTTTTTTTAATGCTCAAAAATTTCTAAACTGGGGGTGGGGGGTGTGGCAAGATGGTTCAGTGAGTATGGATGTCACCAAGGCCAGAACCTGAGTTCAATCCCAAGAGCCCACAAGATGTAAATTTTAGACAAACCCTTAACACTCCATTCCAAACAATGTCTCTGACTATTAAAACATACTCACTAAACAGTATATTCATAAATAAATACTTAATTTTCTATTTTCTCTAATTATTTGCTACTATTAATTGCATACAATTTTGTAAGCATTGTCTGTTAACATTACATAGATTCACCGCTTCTGACATAAGAACTGGAGTCAAGACATTATGGAAAAATGGCTCTCCAGTATGGTTCCTTGACAAGGATTGTCATTCATTCTTAGTTTCTACTTACATTTGGTTTGTGACATTTGCATTAAAACAAATAGTGGAGCAATGTAAGCATGCTGGCAGAAGTGAAAATATTTTAAGAGGCACTTTGCCCCCTCTTTAAGGCTATTCTGACTATTGCAACAGTCTCTAAGAAATTAAAATTTCCCAAAGAATTTTATGCTAGGAAAAGGAAATGGCTAAAACTTTACAACAATCAGAGAAGGCACTTATTCCCAGAAAGAGACTTCATACAGTTCCCAAGGTGTGTCTGGCCACCTTCAAAGACAGGTTTGGAATGAAAATTAAGAATTGTGGGTAGGATAATGCCTTGACCAGGATTGCTTACTTCTGCATATTCCTTTGGTTTAATCCTAAACTTCATATCAAGATCCCAAAGATAGACTTTTGAAGATAACTTGGCTTTTTCATTCCACTTTCTGACATTCTGCATTTAATCAGTGCCTTTCCTCTTCTTCCTATCACTGCCTTTTTCTTTAATTGGCTTGTGGAGGATTAAAAACCTGAACCTAGCTTGTTAATGCTACTGTTGCCCAGGCTCATTCCCTAATATAACAGACAACAAAGGGAGCCTCTTTTGTTTTGAGTCATTTCCTCTAGGGCATCTCTGAGGATTGTAAAAAGAAACCCACCCAAGGACCATTTTCAGTCACGTGAGCCATAAGAAAAGCAAATCAGTGGTAAAGATGTTAGGGCCCCTTGCACAAGTTTTGTAAAAAAAAAAAAAAAAAAAAAAAAAAAAAAAAAAATTAAGAACTACTGACTGGGCACATCCAGTCAGTAGCATTTTTTAGGTAAGTAAGCAAAACAGTTCAATAGACCAAGGGAAGAAAGCCATACATAGTGAAGGTAGAACCACCCTTTGATGGTCACGGGCAGCTGTGACTCGCCAGGAAGGGCTTGCCATGAAATGTTGATGGTGAGAAAGTTGCAGTTCTGTGGTTTCAGGCAGGGCTGAGGCTAACCATTCGGAGGCAGTTTAACACCTAGAGGCTGTGAGTAAGGAACAGGGGCAGGGCAGAGAGAGATACCCAGGTATGTTTGTCAAGGTTCCCAGCAGGGTTTGGCTGCTCAGGCTAAAACTGCCTCAGTCTGGTGGTTTCAAACCAGCTCTCTCTCTCTGAGAAGAACTGTTCCTTCCTTGTTTGTCTTGCACTGAAATCAGGGTAGGGATTTGGTGGCTTCTACAATCAAGGAAACCAATAGATATTTTGAACTCACTTGGTTCTCTTCTTCATCTTTTGCCTGCCTTCCTTTCCCTGAACACTAGTTACACCTTCGAGGATCACCTCACCCAAGCAGCAAGAATTTAGGCTTGTGGGCCAATAGTACTCACCAGCAAATTGGTTCCTTTGTCATCCCAACAGTGAAAGTACAGAGTGAAGGACAATGGGCGTCCTCTCCACCACCGCGCTTTGTCACTTTAAAAGGAGAACTAATTCCAACTACATACTGTTTTGAAACTGTTCTGTCTTTCTGCTTTACAACTATACATAATTCTTTCCCGAAGAAGAGAAGAATATAATGTAATTTTTCTTCCTAAGTAAAAAATAGGCTATCTTTTAAACTAGAACAGCATGCATTTTAAAAAGACAATCCTATATTCTATTATATACTTGACTGATTAATTTTCTTCCCTCACATTTGTTAGTGAACAAATACCATAATTGTTACTTAATTCTTTGAGTAACAGGTAGTAGGAGACTATCAAAACCATCTTACATCTTAATTAGGAGTTAGCCTCCTCCCCAGCAGCAAACTGCTATCCCTGCCTACCAATAATTGTGAATTGAGTATATGCAGATGCTTGATCTCATATAATGTATCATTGTTCATACCCTCTCTCTCCCTCATTCTCTCTCTCCCTCTTGTGTAACATGATCATAATGTCTGAGATGTGTTTGGTAAATAGATTCCCACAGGTACTTTTAGGTATAAGGTGACACCTGTACAAAAATTTTCAGATGTGAAAACGGACAGAGGATTTCCTCTTCTTTACTTAGGAAGGCTCCAAGATACAGTGTTAAAAACACATATTGCACTGAAAGGTAGTGTTTGATTAACAATATATAGGAAGTGGCCCTTTTTTAAAATCAATAAATTTCTGTTTTGTCTTCACTGAGGCAAGTATATTAGCACAATTCCAAGTGGAGAACACTAGGATTCATAGCCCTCAGAGCATAGCTACCAAGGATAACATAAACAAATCTCAGATGAAGAAATACTGATTTTTTTAAAGAAAATCTTACTTAGCAATACAGTACTATTATATATGTACAAAAACGTCATCTTAGCAATGGAAACTCAGTACAGTTAGGCAAAGTTATTCTATGGATCACTGGTACCCAGAAGGCACAGGGATCCCCAACCTGTGACCTAGCAGACCTCATGATTATCAGGTATAAATTAAAAAAATATACAGAAAGAAGCGGGGAGAGTCTATCCAGTCTTTTAAAGTCTGGAACTAAGTCCAGGCTGTCTTTCCTTCTTAGAGTTGGTAAGCTTTCTGGAGTTGGCAGCAAGAAAGAGTGTGTGTTATGATGTTTTACTCTTAAGAGGCATGTATTGGAGGTTTGTGCATCTGTGTGTGCCCTGAACAGTTTGCAAGTGGTTTATTTTGCTATGACAGCGTTACAGAGTAAATGACTGCTAAAGGATTATTTACAATCTGTGGTTGGACCTGAGGGTTTCTCTTTCTTGTCTAGGTAATAGACACTTGGATATCAAATTTGCTATCTGTACTGCTGTCCCAAGAAACTTCTGGATTCTAGTAAATGCAGTGTTTGGCAGTCTTGATGAAGTATATTTATGAGTTAAGTCCAAATGAATCCCAAACATATGGATAAAATTTCCCTTGGTATATCTAAATTAAAGATGGAAAGCACTTCAAAAAATGTCCTGGGTACTTGCTGCTTCTCAGGCCAACATGAAAGTTAGAGTGAATTTCTCTGAATCAGAACTCCAACCTTACCTGTGTTGTATTACACTTGAAGGTCACTATTTTGGCTTTCATGGTTCCTATACCTCCAGGAAAGGTCACTTTGAATCCTAGAAGTGGACACACCCAACCTCAAGGAGCCACAGATCAACTTGAAAGCACTTTATGCGTAACACCCTCACTGTCTCCTCCAAGTTCCTGCCTTATCCAATCCTCAAGCCCAGTTAGTGCCAAATGCATAGGAGTAAATGAGACCTAGGAAGCCATCCAAACAGAAGCCTTTCTCAGGCAGAGCAAGCACGACATTGGCTTTCACTCCCACGATGAAGAGCCATAATGGATTTATTGACATAATTTCTAAAAGGAAAAACAAACAAGGACAACTATCTGCCACTACAGTGTCTTCATTTTACAGATAAACAAGTCTGTAATGACTATATATAATCTTGACATTATTTTGTACTTGCTATGTTAACATTGTCAGAGAAATAATTTCAAAATGACTCCTGAAGTTGTACACTCTTTATTTCTGTCCTCTTCTTTCTTCAGATGACGTATATATCTTTTATAGCCTCTCAAACAATTATGGATATGAATAAGATTACTTTTAAATCACCACACATTTTCTGACTTAGCTAGAGAGGAAATCTTTCCTTATACTCACAATGATTGTAACAGTATGCCTCCCCTGTCCCTGAAAAATAAATACAATTTTCCCTTTAACTTTGACCATAGTATTTAAATGAACCTCAGGCTTGCATACGAGGGAGTTGAAGTTTGGGGACTGGTATCTGGTAACACATTGTGTATATCACCAAAGAGACTAGTTGTGTCACCACCAGTAAGAGTGGTTTTCTTCAGCCCAGTGCTTCCTGTGTTCAGTCCATCCTGTCGTCATATTGTTGGGATCTGATCATGCGTGTACTTATGAGAATTCAAACCTGTTACAGTGTCACTGGAGTCAAAATGTTCTTTCTTGTTAATGTTCTTTCTTGATTAAGGACTGCAAGTGGCACAGGACGAGCCAGTGTTGTTGTGACATTCCTGATGCTATAAATTGTCTTTTCTCACTTGAATGAACTGGGAACATTTTCAGTTTTTGGAGTTTTCAATACAGTCACAAAAGACATTGACTTTCATTCTTTTATGATCAGCATGTATCACACAGAAATATACTCATCCAGAAAATTTTTCAACAAGCTTTGTGGGTTGTCATACAGCTATAATTCTTGCACTGATGGTAGAGGCAGCAAGACTGAGTTCGAGGCCAATCTCTGCTCATAGTGAGATCTTGTTTCAGAAACAAAAACACACAAACTCCCAGCTTCTGAGACTGAAAGAATTCCAGCCAAATCAAACCCAGTTGTCCAGCATACGAGCTGGCATTCTTTACTGTTTTGTTGTTGCTTTAGTTTTTTTAAACTCTAATCTCGACACTTTAAAGCCTTTGTAATTCTGCAAACATGAGTTTGGATAAGCATGTTTTCAATAGACTTCAATTATAAAAAAAAAAATTAAAAATCGAGATCAAACAGCATCTCATTGTTCTCTCCTGTGTCCCTGTTACTTCTGTCTAGATTTTATCCTGGCCAACCCTGCCTGGATGGAGCTAGGAACATTGGAACAGATGATGTCTTTGTGGTGTGTTCTCAACAATCCTCAAGTAACAGTTCAGTCTTCAGTCTGGAACAAAGCAAAACCTCTCTCAAGTCAATGAGATTCCCCAGAGAATAGGATAGCAGGAAGGAGTTCATTTAAATAGAGATGCTAACTGAATGGTGCCTGTTTCGAGCATATCTGTTCTGTGCAGCTATCCGCGCCCTCTGTCTCCAGACCCCCTGTGTCTTGAATCCCTGGTTCACTCCTCTAGGCCTTAAATCTGGTCTGATCATGCTCTCTAACTGGAAGGCGCAGTGCAAATAAGTATTGTGTATTAAATATGCAAGCTCAGGTTGCTCATCCATGTCTCCCCATTAGTCAGTGGATGCCAACTGTTAGTGGCAACCTGTTCTCAACAGGTGTTTCTACTTCTCCCGCAGTGTTGAAAAGAAGCAAAATAAAGTAAGTTTTCTTAACATAGCACTATTTTCCTGTATTCTTTTACATTAACTGATACTACAGTACCATTGAAGTATGAATTATACTTCATTTTTTCTAAGAACATAGTATGTGTGTGTCTATATATAGCATGTTTGAATAGTCCCAAATGGCCTTAAATTTCTCAGCATGTGAATGACTATTAATCACATTTTTTGTGTTTATTTGTGATTATTAATTCCATTTTGTTTGCTCTCACACAAAGTATGCCAATTATCAAAGTCAGTGTCTTCCATAATTGTTTACCTTCTTACCTTAAGAGTCAGGGCGTCTCACTGAACCTAGAACTCACCATTTGGCTTGGACAGGCTTGTCAGCAATCTCCAGGCATCTTCCTCTTTCCACATGCCCACAGCTGTGGCTCCAGCTGTATGCCACTGCCTTTGGCTTTTACACATGTGCTAGGGATTCAAACTCAGGTCCTCATGACTGTACTCAAGGCACTGCCCTATTGTCTTCATCTCCCTAGTCTCTAATCCATTTTATTTAAAGTAAGTTTCATGAACAAAGTCAGATAGATCAGATTCAGATCTGGCTGCTATGTGTCCTACTATGCATGAACCCACCCTTTCAAATCATTAGAGACAATAAACTCTTCTATAAGTTGCCATGGTCATGGTCTTATCACAGCAATAAAAACGTCAGTCAGAATATTTATCATCTCATGCTTTCCAAGGTATTAGAGTTTCTCTTGAGGGGCTTGATGTTATTCTGGTATGTTGGTCTTGAAAAGTGACTACCTTGGTTCTTTTACAGTTTTCATCTCCTGTATGACACAGTTATACCACTCCTTGGTATATGCCCAAAGGACTCAATATCCTCCTCCACAGATACTTGCTCAGCCATATTCATTGTTGCCCTAAATACAATCGCCATGAAATGAAAGCAACCTAAATGTCCTTCAACAGATTAATGAATAATGAATATGTGATTTCTATAGAAATGGAATACTATTCATCTATAGACAAAAATGAAAATATGAGTTTTGCAAAGAAATAGACCAAGAAAATATATTGAGTGAGGTAACCCAGATTGAGAAAGACAAATACTGCATGTTCTCTATATTTTTTTCTTTTTTTTTATTGGATATCTTATTTATTTACATTTCAAATCTTATCCCCTTTCTTGGTTTCCCCTCTGGAAACCCCCTATCCCATGCCCCCTCCCCCTGTTTCTATGAGAGTGCTCCCCCATCCACCCACCCACTCCTGCCTCCCTGTCCTGGCACTCCTCTACACTGGGGCATTGAGCCTTCATAGGACCAAGGCTTCTCCTCCCATTGATGCCAAAATAGGCCATCCTCTGCTCCATATGTGGCTGGAGCCATGGGTTCCTCCATGTGTACTCTTTGGTTGGTGATTTAGTCCCTGGGAGCTCTGGTTGTTTGATATTTTTGTTCTTTCTATGGGGTTTGCAAACCCCTCTTAGCTCCTTCAGTTCTTTCTCTAGCTCTATATCTATATCTATATCTATAATCTATAATCTATATCTATCTATATCTATGTGTCTCAGCTTCCAGTTTTATGGGGATTTTTATGTAATTGATTCCTTTGTGTACAAATGTGTGTATCTCTATTCATTTTTCTTGTGCTTTTTATTTGTCTCTTTCTTCTCTGCTTTTGTTGTTTGTTTGTTTTTGTTTTAATTTTATTTTGTTATCATTATTTAGATGTCTGCTTGTTTTCTAAGGGAGACAGAAAGTATTTTGAATTAATTGTGATGGAAGGTGGGGAATTCTCAGAGAATGTGGGGGAGGAAAAACTATAATGAAATATACTGTATGAAAAAAATCTATTTTCCAATAAAAGAAAAATTGAGGGAAAAGGATTTTCTAGATTTATCAGACTGGGCCGAAGGAAGAGAGATTAGATACTACACAGAGTAAATAACACATTACACTGTGATGATGCTCAATGCCATGGAGAGCTTAACAACAGGAAAAGGATCTACAGAGTGTCAGCTTGAAGAGAACCATACTGTATTAAGCAGCAAGGCTTGGATGCTGGCAAGCTCACTAACAAGTGGTATTTGAAACTATGAGTAAGCACTCAGGTCTTTTGTCTATCAGGAGGAAAATGTTTCTAGACGGGGAAGAGAAAGTACAATGGTCTCAAAGTAGAAGAAGGGACAGGTATCCAAAAATACCCAGCAGGCCACAGAGTTGAACAAAGAAAGTCAATATGTAGGAGATAACAACCATAGTCAGGGATGGCCCATTCAATGGCCCGTATTCATCATAGGTCCAAAACTTTCAGTTGAATGAGATGCAGCAAGGAACTGGAGATACACTATGCTCTCACAATTTAATCATTTCAATACTTAAAACATGAAATTTGATTTATTTATATTACAGTCTCAAGTGTTTTTTTTTCTGCTACAAAAATTAGGAAAATTACGATAGATTTCATTTAGTAATATTCAGCTTTCAAAATCAGTTTTTAAAGGAAAGAAGTAGGATCAGTCAAATTAGACTGCATTCACATCTGAGTTATTCTCAGATGTGCATTCTAATATTGGAGTATATCTGTACATTTCAGTATCTGATGATTTTTGCTATTCTAAATTAAGTTTGAAAGGATAAACTACTCAGTAAATATTATTGAAAACTAGCTAACTATTTGACACATAACTAGAATACTTTAAAATAGGTTTAAAGTCTTGAAATATTTTTTCTGACCTTTAAAAATATCTATACATAAAAATAAATTTCCCAAAGAACTAGAAATCAATAAGGAGGAAATGCATGTCTGCATGTGTGTTTTAGTCTGATATCTTGGTAGCTTAAGTGTCTAAAACCTAATGTGTAAAAACTTGGTATTCAGTATGAGCAGGAAGAGATGGTAGAAACTTTCAGAGGTGGAGCCTAGTGAAAGCCTTCAGATCATTGTGGGCTTGTCTTTGAAAGGACCCAGCTTGATTTCCTTCTACCACTCTTTGTGTGGCTATATCTATAAGAAGCCTGGTTTTCTCTGTCATGCTTTCTCTTCATGATGTGTTGACACAGGTACAAATCCATGTGGCTAATCAATCACAGACTGACATCTATAAAACTGTATGTCAAAATAACTATTGCTGTTTATGTTGACTTTTCATATGACAAAACCCCAACACGAGCATAGTGTGTCTATTTATTGTAGTGCAAAAGTCTATGAAAGCAGACATCCTGGGAACGACTCTTCCAAGGGAAATAGTAAACACTGAGTCAAATAAATATGTTGTACAAATATAAGAAGAGTAATTAAAGGTAAATTTTGAAGTAAGTATTATAATAAATAGGATTATTAGTTAGAAATTAACTTATTTGGAAGAAAATTATTAAAATTATGAAAAACTAACTGGATAAAAACCAGAATCTAAAGAAAATATAAATATGCAAAAGCTTATCTAGTTATATGGATGAATTAAAATATATGAATGAAAGACAGTAATATTGATTTTCCAAATAACAGATTGACAAAATAATTGAAAATATCTAAAGTTGCGAGGTTAAGGGAGTAAAAGTGTTATTTATTATTCTAGCATTTCTATGGCATGCATTTCTCAGACACTTCCACAAAGTGTTTAAAATCTCTTTTTACTTGGTGCAATTGAGAGATGATCCAACTGGTGTGCAGGAATAACAATGTAGGCCATTGGAGTAGAATATAAACTAGAAATAGACTCAGAACTTACTATGTTGAAACTAATCTTTTAATCCAATGAATTAAATATATCTCATTCAATTAATGGTGTTTGCAAAATGTCAAAAAAGAGCCTTAGTTCACAACATATCAAAGTTAAATTCTAAATAGATTTGTTTAAAATAATTATGAGTATTTTAAAAAATATTTTCTTTGATCTTATAAAGATAGAAGCTTATCACTTGAGTATATTAGCCAAACATTTTCAAGCATTATCTAAAGGGATAATAAAAACCTAGAAACTCCAAATGGTAGTCAATATGAGTTTATTTGAAATTTTAAGTGTTTAATCATAAAATAAAATTCATATGACTATTAAAGAAACTGAGGCA
Organism: Mastomys coucha; assembly: GCF_008632895.1. NCBI lineage: Eukaryota > Metazoa > Chordata > Mammalia > Rodentia > Muridae > Mastomys > Mastomys coucha. The sequence continues at coordinate 20,939,981 of NW_022196913.1, read as the reverse complement.
GATCTGGAACTACATGGAAAGACTTTGCAACCATTTTAACCTACCAGAAGGAAAAGTGAAAGTTTAAATTAATGGGGTATGTTGTTCCTTTTTGTTGTTTTCAAGAGGAAGCACACAAAAAATAATAATTACATTAATTATAGTAATTACAAAAATCATTATTTGTTACTATGCGTCAGGTGGTATTTTATGTGCCTTACCTCTCTCAACAACTCCAGCATGTCCACAATCTCTGGGAATCCTGTGTTAGAAAGTCTCAATTGCTTGTAGTACTAGTAAATGGAGGAGCTATATTCAAATCAGACAGTCTGACCTCAAATTCTGTATCAATGACTTCTGTAGGCTGTAGTTTCCCACAATATATGCTCTTGAATATTTTCAGGGTACAAAACAAAATAAAGTTTTGTAGTTACCAGTAGTAGATGAATAATTGTATCTTGGAATATATGAACCATATTGTCATTTTATATCAAACTTACAAATTTGTTTGAATTTACTTAGTCGATGTGCAGGTTCTCCCCCCCTTTTTTTTACATGATTAATCAAATAAAAATGAAGAAAAATTAAGGGATCCCAAGTGGCCTAAGAGAAAACAGACCGCATCTGGTCTAAGTATCTCTTTATGGCAAAGATCAGTGAAAGTTGACGTTGCTGAACCTGAGAGCAAACAGCAGGCCATTTGCCACTGAGCTCCTTTCTTGAGCCAATGGATAGGGTTAGCCGGCTGGGCAGAACCTGGGAGCCAATCTCTTCCCTATCAGCAGAGATCAGAGTGGGTTACTGTCCTTCTTATCACCTCTTCTATCTATTGATCATGTCCTCTCCTTTTCTGTATGCCTGACACCATGAAACCCAGGAGCTCAGAATGCCTCTGGACTCAGAACAGACAACAATGCTGGGGGCTGCTCATTTACCCTCCCCTGGGAAAGGAGGTCTGGGAGTGAGTACTGTTAGCTCAGTCCCTGGCAGAGGGGCTTGGTTTCTTTGGTAAGGAAGAAGTCACCATATGTCTCCAGATAGTGGCAAGTTTGCCACCTTCAAAGGAAAATTAACTATGCCCTTCGTGGGAGGACTCAGGTGTCAAGCATACTGGCAAGCCCTGGATGTTACCTGAAACCTCTAGAATGCTGCATTGTTTTTCCTAGGCCTCTAAGAGTGAAAGAGATCTAACCATTATTATGTGGATGCAGAACTAAAATCAGTCTTTTTGTCATCTATAGTTGGTGGGAACTGATAAAGTTCCTGGGGGCGAAAAAAAAGTCAGGTTTGACAAATTTCCAAATCATCTTGCGCATGGCCAGCTGGGGAGAGACTTTTGACTGTTTTGTCTCAATTTCTCTAGATAGTGTAAGGAATGGATACACATCCAGATTATCAGTTCCTCTGATACAACTCGAATTCTCATCATCAGGAAAAAGCTACAAGGAGAAAATTTTCAACAATGTTTATAAATTGTGTTAATATAAAGAAGTTCTCCCTATTATCATCTGACAGTGAGTTATCAGGGTGAAAATGTTTATTTACAGGACCAGGGTATGAGAATAAAGTTCAAAGGCAGATAACATGAAGTTAAGAAATATTGTGGAAGAAGAAATAGACATAGCATTTGTATGTCATTTTTCTGGTTGCTTCATAAGTTGTGTTTCTCTTTTGGAAATCAAGGTTAATCTTTTGATGTGCCTTTTTACAAAAAAGTACTAATATTTGTCTAGGACATAGGTGCTAAACTGTTTGGTGTCAGAACTACTTTGTATGATTAAAAACTACTGAAGACCTTGAAGTCTTTACTTATATGAGTCTGTCTGTCTAAACTTAATCACAACCAAAATGTAGTTTAAACTTAGAATTAATGAAAAAGCACTTCTAACACTGTCACACTCACTTAAATACTACCAATACTCACTTCAACATATCTGACAGCCAGATGCCTTTATGCACAATCTCACAATTAAAAGAAGGTAGAAGACGTCATGGGCATCCTCCCTATGCAAGATGGAAAGAAAAAAGGGTACGGTCATATCCAGGTGTGTTCTATGGTCCTGTGCAGCCTACGGAAAATCCACTATACACTAAGAAAATTAAATAATAGTGCCTTCTTGTTACTAATCTGTACATGGATTTGACTGTAAAGACCTGCTTCCCTAATCCCCAAGGGCTTCAGGTACCCACAGGTATCTTCAGGCCACAGGTTGAGAACTGCCAGTCTGATATCTACACAAACCAGCCAATAAATGAAATGAGATTAGGGAAGAACCACTAGGGTCCTTGATCAAATATGATGACAACAGCATATTATTTACATGAAAAAGCTACTCACCAGAAGCTGAGTAGTGCCTTGCTTTAAATGAGGTAAATTATGATTTTGAGATTCAAACCATGTGAAGGTCTGTTTTGAGAAAGTCAGGTGGAAAAACATACTTCAATATCACTGGCAGCCAGATGCCTTCACGCACAAGCTCACAGTTAATGTTGAGGCAATCTGGGAACTTCTGCTGAATTAGATAATTGAGAGTTTATGAGCTGTTCGAAATTAGAAGTCTAATGATATTTTTCTTAAAATATGTGCTGTATTTGGAACAATTGTGTCAAGGTTATTTGCATAAACAACATTCTGCTTTTAATTCATCTACAGGTTGGATGGGACAGATCAGGTCTTTGGGGCAAAAGGCTGTTTTTATCTCTCAAGGATTTATGGGAAAACAACAAGAAAATGCATGGAAAGGGCCACGGTGAAACTAGTGTAATTAAATGCAAGATTTATTTGCTTATTCCTGGGTTTGGTTCATTTTTGGAAGTATCTTTGTGGGATAGCTGTAATGTTAATGTCCAAGATCTGACCTTCAGGGGATATATGGACCACACAGGGATCCAACCTTCAGGGAATATATGTACCACACAGAGAGTTGAAAATAGGAGTAACTAGAAAGAGTTTTAATACATTAATATCCAACAGTTTCTCACAAGGCCATGCATCTGAAACACAAATTGGCTTATGGCGAATGAACCCAAATAAACTTTATAAGATATTAGATTATTTGTAATAGCAAATTTCCCCCTGGTAACTAAAGAGCAGTGAGTTAGCTGCACAATCATCTCAAATAATAAGAACACACACATGCAGACACATATGTGCATACATGAATTCTTACCCACACATGCAAATGCACATATTTAGATACACATATTTACATATACATACATAATTGCATACACAAGAGTGTTGTGGATAAGAGAGCAGTGAGTTTTCAACACAAGAATCCAAAATAATAAAATACACAATACACTTATACATGCACATATGGGTATTCATGCAACATAACAGTCTCAAACAATAATACTCACTTACATAAATATTAATGCATATACATATATATGTGTACATATATACATATACAACACTCACATATACACATACACATATACATAAAAATACACATATACACATACACCTATACACACACACACACACTACCCAAAACCCTACACATAGTTCTTAAAGGAGTGTGTGTTTGTCCAATACCAGACTTATGAAAGCTTCTAAATCCTAAAAAGTGTTCATGTTGATGTAATGCCATAAATATTTATGATCTTTACTAATAAATACAATCTCATAAGCTATAAAACTTTTGACAAGTTAGTAACCCCCCAAAAATAAATCACATATAAACATAATTATGTACTTCTTGTGGAGTTTGGAGAGTTTAGTGTGACCACATGTGCTAAGATTCAAGTTTATTGCTTGATGCTTGGAAGTACCTCTGGAAATCCATTCCATCCTCACCCTCCCCATCTACTCCAAAGAACACAATAATCCTTAGTCCTGGGGACCTGAGGATTCTGACTCTTGGCATCATCAAAACAAAAAGGCGATACTGACGAGTTCTCTGATGTGTAGGATTTGGGTTTGCAAGGTAGAAGAGGAGATATGTTGTTAGGATCGCAAGTGGAAAAGCTACAAGAGAAATCACTCAGAGAAATACAGAACCATTGTTCAGCTGAGGACACCAAGGTGCTGTAAATGGACATAACTGTACTGTTTTCTTTGCTACAAAATAACTCAGGTGAGAGGAGAAACCAAGATTGTGCTTGCAAGTGCGACTAGAACTGCTGACTTCAGATTTGTTTCAAGTGAATTCTTCAAGATAATAATTTAATAGACATAAATGATGCTTAACACAGACACAACACACACACACACACACACACACACACACACACACACATTCCTAAATATTTCTTATTAATGCAAGAAGAGAAGAAGAGACCTTAAAGATGGACAACAGTGTTTCAGAAAAGGTTTTGAGCCAGGCAATCTGGGTTTGCAGTAACTTTCTGGCACTGGGATAACTACTACAGAGAACTGCTCATGACACTGAGGAAGACAGGGACAGAAATGTGAATTGCCTTCCAGTTGCCTCTGGGAAGCAAGTATGCAGAACATTCCCT
>NW_022196913.1:20920263-20935525 GCF_008632895.1 Mastomys coucha | reverse complement strand
GAGCTTTAGCAGTGTGCATAGTTTATCTGATTTCTTAGGGTCTTGAGAGCTGCTGGGGGAACTAGGACTTGTATCTCTGACTTCTGTGTCTCTAGGCTTCCTCTAATAAATTTTTGTAATCTTAATTAAAACGTGCTTAGAATTTGGTGAATGAGATCAATGCTTATTCCAGTAGGCATACAACATTTTTTGGCTTTTAAAATACAATGGGCTATTAATCATTCTCAAAGGAAGGAAGTTAACAAGCCTGTTTCTGCATCAGGAGCTCTGTAACTCTTGTCTATGTTCCCATTTCAACTAAAGGTTTGCTTTGACTCTCCAGGTTGTGCAACAAGCAGCCATTATCTTAAAACCACAAGAATGAAAAACAGGGCTGAGAGAATGTTTCTGTGCTACACATAAGCCTCTTGTTTTATATAAGACACAGCATTATCTGTACTTTTGCTGTGTCTATTCGAATATAAAGAGAAAAATTGACAGTATTTTGTGCATCTCAGCTCTGCTTAAAATAGCTGCTACAATTCAAACTACTTGGTTCATCAAATTCTGCATTTCTGGGCTTTACCATACAAAAAGATCCAGTTAGAAAACACAAGAACATAATTATCTCAAGTGAACAAAGTTTGGGGATTATCAAAACTTCTAGGTTAAAAACCATAGCTTTTATTTCCTGAAATCTAGCAGGGTAGAATTACGGGGTCAGGCTGTCTAGGAGGGTACAGGCTAGGCAGTTTCTAAGGTCTGTCAGCAACTGTGTTCCAGAAGCTCAACAGTATGTCTAGGACTGACAATGAATAAGGTCCTTTAACTGCTAGGTCAGAAATGACTATTGCATTCCTGGAAATACAAAGAAATAGATTGTATATCATTAAAGGAATAGATTGTATATTGGCAAAGTTCTTTTTTTTTATTGCTGTATGAGCTTAGTTAAACTACATTAAATGCTTATCTTTCACTAGATGCAGCAGGATTTAATATTTTCACTTTTGATTTTTAAAGGGTTTTTGCTTTCTTTTCTAAGGCAGGGAGAAAAACCGGTCATTTAAGTAAAACAAAGTTCCTCGAATGTTGGATAGGGAACCTGTAGATGACGAACCAAAAGCAATCTCTAGACTGGCTTTTTCCAACATGGTCCCTTCTTCCCACTAGTAGTAAGGAAGGCTTCATGAGAGCTAAATGTTGTTTACATGGTTCGATATTGCTCACAGGAGAGCTTTGGGTTAAGGAACAGAGCAAACTGATAGTTGTGTTTCTCAACACAGGTTAATAGATATTCTATGTAACTATGCTAGTCTGCTTTCTGCTGCTGTGATACATATTATGTCCGAAAGCAATAGCTGATGGAAGAGTTCATCTCAGCTTACAGGTTACAGTCCATCATTAATGGAAACCAATAAGAGCTTGAAACAGAAAGCACAGAGGCAGGCTGCTTGCTCTCTGCCTTTTGTTGCATGAACTCTCTGAGTAATCTGCATTGGGACACACTGTAGGTGTGTGCTGATAAGCTCAACATATTCAGTGAAGATGTTCAATTTGATTGTATGAACATGGATAGATGCATGATAATACAGGGTTTTATTCTATTCCCTTTTCTCTACAAGTAGAGAACACAACTTCATGAATATTTCCCAGAAATGCCCAAGTTAATATGTTTTGGTGTGCTGGAGGCTATAACCACTAGTGAGTCATCATAGGAAGAGTGGCCACACAAATTCAGACCACACAAGACTTCAACCTGGGCCCTGAGTAGGTCAAAGAATCAGCACGCATTTAAATTTCCTCATGAATAAATTGATTGTTGAACCATACTTTAGAATTGTAATTGGAAAATTGATAAAGCTCACTTCATAGTATTTTTCCATCATGTGATTCAGCTAGTAGAGACACACAATTAAATGATGGCTAATACTTGCAGCCCAGTTGTTTTAAAAGCGATTTTTAACTATTTCTTTTCCTTAAAAAGTTTAGTATTAAAGTTTAAATTTTATGTTTGTTGTTTTTGATATTTTCATAAAAATTATTTCAAGACTGACTGTCCTACAAGAAAGCTGTACAATAAAAACTTATACAGTGTTATAGCAATTACAACTTTCTTAAATGAGGAACTGAGCTGCTAAGATCTCAGGGATTGTGTGCCAAGAAATGTAAGGGCTATTCCTACAATTTAGAGTGCATTTGCCCATCTAGAAGACACTGTTTACGAAATGGCATACTAGAAATATTGAGATTAATTTACATCTTAATTAAGGGTTTGTGAATAAGATAAGTGATTGCAATAAATCCTAAAGCTTGACTCTACTTGTCCTTTTGTTTCATCATGGCTTGTAATTGCTGTTCACTGATGTTTTTCCATGCTGCCCTTCTCCAGGGAACTGTGCTTCAAATTTCACAATGTACACTGCCTGGCTATAAGTTATAAGTAGCATTTGTTCTGATATTGTAAATCTTACCCATCTTCATCAAATAAGCACAACTATTTAAGAGAAGGGTAGACACAGATTTGACATGTATCTTCTCTCTGCTCCCCATCCTCTTTGTCAACAGTGTCCCATCTCAGAATGGCACAATCTATCATGAGTCTAATTGAGATATCTGTCACCTAAGGAACAAGCATCATATTAGAATTTTCTCTTAGTGTTGTACATCCCATGAATTTTAATAACTGCATAATGATACAATTTCTTCATTGTAGTATTCTATAGTATTCCATTTCTTTGAATGTCTCATGTATTCTGTTTGTTCCATCCTGCTTTCCATTTTCAATCTCTAGGATCCTCTAGAATCCCCAAAGCTTTTCACTGCATTGATAGTGTCCTGGTTTGGATGAAAATGGCCCATTTAGGTTCATATATTTGCATGTTAATTCCCAGTTGATGAATTAGTATGCTAGGGAGGATTAGGAGGTGTGGCCTTGTTGGAGTAGCTGTGTAATTATTGGAGGAGGAGAGTTTCTGGAGGTGGACTTTGAGGTTTCAAAACCCCAGGCCAGGCTCCCTCAGCTTGCTACCTGTGGATCAGTATGTAAATCTCCCAAGTATTTCTCTAGTGCCTCTCAGTTTCTCACCATGATGATAATGGTGAAATTGTAATGATGTCTTCAGTTAAATGCTTTTCTGTTATAAATTGCTCATGATTCCTTATAGCAATAGAATTGTAACTAAAACACATAGTTTTTTATATGTTTTCCACAATGTTATAATATTTCAATGAGAAACTTGTTAGCCTTTTTAGATTGACCTCATTCATTTAACAATGAACACTTAAGGTTTATCTATAGATTTCATGGTTTGCAAGTTCATTTCTTTTTAATACTGACAGATATTCCATTGTCTGGATGTACCATACTTGATCAATTTATCACCTAACTAAGGATTTCTTGGTTTTGCTTTAATTTTTCCAAAGAAATTATGAGAGAACTATTTTCCACATTATGTCTTCTACTTCCTCAGTAGCTAAGTACAGTGCTAGATCTGTGTATGGAAAAAACTAACTCTATGAGATTTTTTTGTTGGTGATTTTCGGGTTGGTTTTTTTTTTTTTTTTTTTTTTTTTTTTTTGGCATTTTGTCTTAACATTTTTTTTGTTGTTTGTTTGTTTTGATTTTATTTTTTTTTTGTTTTGGGGGTATTTTGTGTGAGCAAGAAAAAAAGAGATAGGGAAAGAGAGCTATAAAGAGATAGTATATATATAATAGGTAGACAGATTAGAGAGGTGGTGCATGAGGTTGGAAAGTAGAGATGATAGGAGAAGGAAAGAAAAATATTGAAACATATTGTATAAAAAATAAACACAATTTTAAAAAGATTTGTGTGTGTGTAGGGATTAAGTTCTTCATAAAACTCATGACATTACCAAATACTTTTAGTTTTCTGAAAATGTTTCATATGAATAGGTACTATATTTTGTAAATGTATTTTCTGCTTCACTTGAGGTGTTGTGTGGTATGGCTTAGCTTTAACCAGCTGGATATATAATTAGAGGGATAATCTTTAGAGCATGAAATCCTACATTGGTATGTTTTTAATCAATCCTAATTTAAGTTTTAAGTTTTATAATGTTTACATTAATTTTCAGTCTCCCTTTTAAACTTCTTATCAATGTATAATAATTATATTAATAATAGGTTTCACTGTGACTTTTTCATGCATTTACATAATATATTTTGATCATATTCACCACCTGTTGCCTGCTATTGTCTGTCTTTCGACTTCAGTTAAATTTCTTCTACATAACTAACCTCCTGCTTCCTTAATGTCTATTGTGCATGTATGTGACCCAATGAATTTCCTGGTTTAGACAATCTATGTTAGTCAATGTACTTAGGAAGAACAGAACTAATTGAATGAACAGGATGAAGATGTATATTTATAAAGAAGATTTATTAAAGCACTTACAGGCTGTGGTCCAGCTAGCTTAACAATGGTTGTCTTCTAACAGAAAGTTAAAAAAAATATGGTAAATGCTTGGTTCATGAAACTGCATGTTTCAGCTGGTCTTTAGTCTACATTAGAATTGTGAACCTGATATCAACGAATAGCAGAATAGATAGATGAACTTGCCACAGGAGCTAGGGCCTGTATACAAAAAGCAAAACCATCCCTTTTTCATGTCCTTTTTTTTTTCTAGACCATTGCATGAGTTGCAGCGTGCTTATAGGATGATGTATACTTTTCCAGTGGTTACATGATTGTCTAAAATCCTTCTCTGTCCCCATCAAATTTTATCTATAGATAAATCTTCAGAGATGGGTAAGGCTCGTTAAGTCTCGTCTACTTCCACAACAGGCTCAGTTTTGTGAAGCTCTTGTACAAGAATCATGAATGCTATGGATTCAATGGTGCATCGCTATGCTATGTGTGGAAGTTAGTGTTTGACTCATACCCCTTCCTCTGGTTCTTAAATTATCCTTGTACCTTCTTCTCTTTGTTGAGCCTTGAAAGGAGTATTTATTATCAATGTCTAATTTATGGACAAACTCACCACACTGTGCACATTTAGTCCCAAAATAACAGCTTCCAATTTGACCTGACTTGCAGCATAAACCATGAATTGTCCCCTAAGAAGTCTTCACCACATCCAAGCAGGAAATGGTTGGTTGGCTCAGTAACCAAGTTATCATTCATTATTACACTAATGGACTCATCTTTCCAGACCAATTCAGATGTTTGCATGTGGGACAAAACTGGGGTCCTGCATCTGCTCAGGGCTAGGGCCGCTGGGTAAAGCTGGACTCAGGAAGTTTAACCGCAGGGCAGGCACTGGGCTGTGAGAGGCCACAGGACCCCAGGACCCCACTCCAGGGGTAGGGAAGGCGCAGTCTGACGTCCCATGAACCTGCCCTATTGTGGTGTCTCATGCTATGGACTGTATCAGTTCTTGGACTATTGGTAACATTTGTGAAATGGAATATTCTAGGGAGGCATCAGGAGATTAAGAGAGAGTTTATATGAGAGAAATCCTCTTGGGTTTGTGAGGGACAGCTCTTTTCAACTTTTTCTCTGCTTTGATGCCTGAATTCTATATTTAGGTTGCCCTGATTCCACATGCTGGCCTAAAAACTAGCATTTTGGTTTTTTTTTTTTTGTTGTTGTTGTTGTTGTTATGCTATTTCAGCTAATAGGGGGGTAATGACTTTCTCTTACTGGCAGTCCATGGATAACTCAACATCATGGCTTCCTTTACTCATCCTGAAAACTGTTTCTTCATGAACTTCTGTTTAATAATGGAATTGACATCAAATTATTTATAAGTCAAAACTATCTATGTGTAGCATGTCTGTTCCCTAGAGCTTCAATGTATACTACATAGCTCCTTTTTTGTTTTATTGAAGTAGCTCATATGTGTGGTGTTACACATCTACATATTAAAATATTAATTTAAAAGATATTCATTTACAGATAGTGTTTGAAGTCATCACATCAGATGAAATTACTAAGAGAGAGACTGTCAATAGAAAATAAGGGGGCTGTAGAGAGGACTCAAAAGTTAGGAGTACTTGCTGCTCTGGCAAAGGACCCAAGTTCAGTTCTGAGCATCCACACCAGGTAGCAGCCAATGTCTTATAACTTCAGCTCTAGGGAATTTAACACTGTCTTCCAACCCTTGCAGACACACACACACACACACACACACACACACACACACACACACACACTCCCCACATCCTCACACACACACAAGAAAAAAATGTAAATATAATAATACTATGGTCTAAACCTCAAAGTACATCATTGAAATCATGTAGAGAAAAGTAATCAACAAAGAAATTAAGAAAGAAAATCAGGGGGAAAGAGAGCAAATCGCAAAGGGTATGGTGTTAAGAAAGCCATCGTCAGAATATAGCTAAGGGAAGCGCTGCCAAAAGATGGGTGAGAAAGGATGGAGGCAGGAAGTATCAGAGCTTGGCCCAGTCCAAGCACTACATGTACTTTGATGCAAAGTTAAGGCCACTAGAGAAGTATATTATTAAAAAGATGGTCATCATAAAACATGTGTGGGAGGGGACATTGGTGTTGATGAACTTTATAAAAATAGCATTTACAGGCCATTCTTTGAATTGTACCCGAAGTTTGTAGGCACATTTAAGGAGAGATCTGTACATTGCCAGTGAGTGTATATGGTGTGGTCTCCTGACTTTGGAGACAGTTAAATTTTCTGTTGAGTTGTTCTAAATATAGAGAAAAAAGATGGAGGATGATTGCTGGGAAGAAAAGGAGCATTTAAAACAGGATTCCATCTGAATACTTTTACCCAATAAAGGACATTTGTAGGAAGGTGATGAAAGTACAGAATTAATTCTCCACATAAAAGACAAGTGATGAAATTTAGGATGCTATGGAAATACAAATGGAAATGTTCCCTGATCACTAGTTAATTAAATTCCATGTGAAGAAATGTTAAATAATGAGGATGGGGTTAAACTTCTAGAAGAAGAAATTACATAAAGCCTAACTACATTATGACTTGAAAAATAAATCCCCTAGTCTCCAGAACAGATTGAGAATAAACAGTTTAAAGAAAAGATGAGGAATCAGAAAAAGTTTGAATGAACATAAATGGAAGGAAATTACTGCAGGTGTCTATAAGAAATTAATGAAATACATAAATTGTGGTTTATGTTTCTTGTCACAATTTGATAAAAAATAAAATGTGTGGAGATGGCAAGCAGTGAAAACTGGGCCTGAGATCTGTGAAGCATTCAGTCAGGTCAGAAAGAGTCCAGCATTCCCTTGCCCTTGCCGTGAAAGCTGCCCAAGAATGATGTCATCTACAGCACACAGCACGTGGAGGTGGGAAGAGGGTCAGAAGACCATGTAATTACAATGCCTGAGGTGAAAGACTGAGGTGATTGGTTTTAATTGGGATTGTCTGATCTTTTTAGAACTTCTGTGGCATTTTCTTTTATGCCCCCGTCACCTCCTATCCCCATCTGGGGGCTAGAGTTTAATATCTATTTGGTTTTTTTTTTCTGTCATCATCCATGTTGTGTTTATCCTGCTCACTGTCTAGTTCCATGAGCATAGAGAATCTGTATTAGTCATCTTAATGTCCACCACGTCATTCCCCAGGCTCTTAAATGTGGAAGAAAATCAGTAGACACTCAAGGCTAATCCTTCACCAAAATACAAGTAGCTTTTCACGCAAACAGGGTTTTGGACAGCCTGGAAAAGCCACTTGAGGTTTGGTATGTGCTGAATCTACATTCTTTGGACGCCAAAAAGGTGCAAGATCAGACTATTTTGGTCACTGCTCAACGTCTAGTCATTATTATAAGACATCCATTTATAAAGATACTTTCTAAATTTTCATTTTGACTATCTGCTTTAGAGGTGTGTGTCATTGTGGCTAACCAGGACTCCTATGACTGATGACTGTTGCTACTCTGTGTGTGTCTTTGTGTGACTGTGGAGACCAGCCCACAGACTGCCTCTTGGGTGCATTTAAAAACTAATTCCTCTGAAGACAAGAAAGAACTTGTTCAAAATTGCAATGAAATGATATCCTAATGCAAACACACGACTTGTATTTTAAAGCTCTTTAAAAACACCCACAAAGAAATCATTTATTGTACTCTCTACACACAGTTACCAGAGTTGCTGACATGTAATACTCCAAAGAATCTTCCATTGTTCTCAAACAACATGAAAACTATTTAGTTCATAGACGTTAAGTTTTTTTTTTTTTTTGGTATAAAATTAAGAGTTAGATAAAGGAGAGCTGGCATCCAAAGTGAAGTTTTATGATTTCAAACTATCTACTGTATTCATCCATTTATAGCAAAGTTTATAGTAAATATTTGATAAAGTATCATTGAACTAAATTCAATAATCCAAATGAGAATCAATATCTAAAAAGTATGTCCAAAAATGAGACAAAACACAAAATGTAGACCCACTTTGTTTTGTCTCCTTCCTTTTCAGGATATGTAGTGTTAGTAGATTGATTTTCTGATTATCAACACTTTTCTACTCATCCTTACATAACAGATAGGCAGCTCTAAGAACAAGTTAAAATGGAAATGTGTCAATTGATAAAGTAGTATGTCCAAAAGCAGATTATATATATATACATACATATATGTATGTATATATATATATGTACATGTCTATGTACACACACATATATATGTATATATGTATATGTGTATATATATATGTATACATATATATTTATATACATATATATAAATTTTCATTTCAAGGGTAGATTCCTCCATTCCTTCTTAGTCAAGCCCTATTTTGGGAAGGCACCCACCATCTGGGAAGAGGTATGTTTAGCTTTTCTTCTTCTCCCCACGTTTTTATTTCACTAGTGTACTATAGCCAGCTGGCCCGTTCCCACTTACTGTTCTCAGATGGTCTTTCCCATGTCCAGTTTCTTTTGATGGATTCCCTTTCTTCTGAGTACCCTCTTTCTTAAGGCAGACTTAAATAGCTCTAGATTTTTTTCTTCCATATAACCCTTGGGAAAGGACCCCCTCCCCCATGGATTTTGTGGATGAAAGAATAGCTACTTCTTAATGCAGTACTCTAATCTCTGTCCTGCCACAGACCACATCAAACTTTCTGAGACATGAATAAGCCTCGGATCCAAGCTAAGCCCACATTCCAGGAGCAAACTTGAGCTGTCCATATGGCTCCATACTTGAAAACAGAGTCGATAGCACCAGCCCACTCTCTGTCCTACCACCCAACATATCCTCTAAAGCTTGGGAGTGACTCACTGACATGGCAGAGACCTGTAATTCTTTTCAAAGACCATAACTCCTTCTTGCATATTGTGATCTGATTATGACTTTTATTTGAAGTATGTATGAAGATATTGGTCTTTTGCTAATTTCTTTGTGAATTCTGCACACATTTTAATAAATAATTCAAATGTTGTAGATTGGAGATGAGATAAAATGTTGCCATTCCAGGTCCACTGATATGCTTGAGTTTCATGTCCCCAATTATTTTTTTGGGGTGATAGTTTATTGGCTTTTCTGAAGGATCATTTTATGTTCTAAGAAACAAGAACAAATATAAAATTAGTGTGAGCCTTATTTTTTTGATGAAGCTTGTTAGTAGGCAATTTCCTACTTAGGAATATATTGCTATAGTAAGATTGGATTTATGCTATCAATACTTATTCCACTCAAAAACTCATGGTAAGAAAATGACTGGTTTTGACATATGAGTAAGATGAATGGGAAATCCCCAAAATCTGCATTTTTCTAAACTTCTTGTGTTTTCAGGAAAGCAATATCTGTCACATGTCAAAAAAGAAAATAGTGTCGGAGGCTATGCCTGACTACAAGTCCACTTTCCCTCCTTAAATATAGTATAGAAGTCATTTACCAAGTAAGGCTGAGTAAAAGTTACTGGTTGGGTGAGTGATAATCAGTAGTTACTGGTATGTATATCAAAAGCCAAATTCAGAAAGTACAAGAATCCAGGGAACAGCATGACTTTATTTAATTTGAAGGGGTAGTAACTTAGTGTTATTTGGCTACTTAAAGGAACAAAATTCTTGCTCTCCTAATAGTTCCAAAGACCTCCTTGAATGTAATATTCAGTGGCAGAAAACAAAGACAGAAATTATTAAAGTAACAAGACAAAGATGAAAACACTGTGAAGTTTATATTGGCAGGATAATGGGATTGGTTTAGGAAAGGTGAAAGTAAAGAATAAAAAAAAAATAGTTGGCAGTACATCTAACCCTGGTAACTTCAATATTGGGATAGTGATTAGTTTACATGGGGAATTATATAACCTTGGATATGTAGCAGTGGGTACTTTAAGCAGGGATATGATGAATGACAGGAAATACAGGGATGGAAATTAAATCCTGAAAAATTAGAGGGAAGTATAAATTTGAGAGTCCCAGTGCAAAAGTTAGACTTGAAGCCATTACTTGGATTATTGATGAAATATAGATTAAGAAAGAAAAGGAGGATCCCAGAAACTAAGGGGATGATAAAAAGAAGGGAACTGAGGGAAGAGGGCAGCTAAAACAGCAGCTGGCACCTTCCAGAATTACAAAACACAGTACTGATCCTTTGTGTCTGAGTAACAACAATTTTACACTTCTACACAACTAAATTTTCATCAGTACTAAGGGTTTTTGACAACATAATCGGGTTTATAAGTACCACTCAGTTAAATTGGTTTCCAGAGTGAGATGACTTACTGACAATCGTTCATGTTTGTATCGTCTCATTAAGAGTTCTAGTTGTGGTATGACCCACAATTGATTTATTCAGATTTTGCACACAAAATCCCTAGCTGAGCAAGGTTAGTGATGACGGTGATTGCTCAGCAGCATACATACCACCTTTGGCACTCTGAGGACTGGGTTAGCAAGAAGCTAGACAGTTTCCAGTCTAATTCTAGCTTGATCTCCCAATAACCTGCTGGAAACTCAGAAAACTCCCTAGCCAGCATTTAGACTGATAGTTTACTACTGGCACTGGTGTTTTCTTTAATAGCTTATGTTTTCTGTAATATTTGTTGCTGACTTTTTGCTACTATGGTTTCTTGGGAGACCATATATAATTTATATCTTTGTAAATAGCCAAGGTGGCTTTTTTTTATGTTGGAACCTTTCAAGCCTTTACACCGATTTTTCCATCAAGTCTTGAGTTTAGAGTTTATATTTTCATACTCTAGCACTGATTCATGTGGAGAATAGCGTCCATAGATTTCTCCTGTGGTAATTTGAGAGTCTCAATATCTTCATACTTTTCAGTTTTGACAGTTTTGCTATATACATATTAGTGATAAACATACTGAAAGAAGAATCAAAATCCCATTTACTATAGCTTCAAAAATAAAATATTTTGAAGTTAACATACACAAAGGAGAAAACAAACAAGAAAATTTCTATACTAAAAAATTCAAACCAGAAGAGTATTCTGTGCTAGAGTATGCAAGATACTAGACAGTGAAAACAACTCTATGCTCACTGAGCAGTAGAGATATTATTGTGAAAATGGTCATTCACGAAAATGCATTCTACAAATTAATTACAATTACAATAAAAACTTTAGTGCATACTCTTCACAGTAGTTAAAATGGAAGCTCATGTGACTCTAGGTAAAGAAAGAAATCCTGAACACAGGGGCTGCTACTGAAATTATCACCATTCCTACTTTTATAGAACAAAAATCTTTAGTAAATGATGCTGGCAAGACCAGATAGCTACATGTAGAACATTGAAACTGCATATTCCTTTCCCTGCACAAAAATCAACTCCAAATAGATCCAGGATCTCAACTTAAGACCTGGAACTCTGAAACTGCTAGGTAGAAGAGGAAGGAATTCATTTCAAGATACAGGTAACAATAAAGACTTTCTGAATATGACCCTGGTCAAGTGTGAAATAAGACCAAGAATTGAAATCATGGGACCTAATTAAATTAAAAGGTCTCTGTTTAGCAAAAAAAAAAAAACTATTAAGTAAATAAGGATATAAAGTACAGAATGGTAGACAATCTTTTTCAGCTATAATCTGAAAGAGGATCAAAAATTTAAAATAGAAATCTACACATCAAGAACACAAAACAGCTCAATAAAAATGTATGGAGCTTAACAAATACAAACACATAATAAATATTTAAATGGGTCTATTTCCTCAGCCATTAGAGAAATACAAATTAAAACTTCTTTATAATTCTATTTAACCTATGTCAAAATATCTCATACCAAGAAAATGATAGTAAATTCTGGTTAAGTAGTAAGAATGGAAACATTTGTTCGTCCTATTGGTAGAACTATAAATTGGCAGAACCACTTGGCAATCACTGTAGAGGCTTCACCAAAATCTAAAAATGGATCTGCCATATGACTCAGCTATACCACTCCCATTTATTCCCAAAGGTCTCTCTATCCTACTCCAAGACACAAGCACAGTCATGTCCACTGCTTCCATGTTTACAATAGGCAGGAAATGTAACCAGACTAGATGATCATCACACGATGAATGAATAATGAAATAGTATGTGTACACAAAAGAGTTTTATTCATTTATTTAGAAAGACATTATAAGGTTTACAGGAAAATAGATGAAACTAGAAAAATTAGACTGTAAGGAAACCCAGACCCAGGTAGATGGTGCTGCGTGTTCATTATCGTATATAGATTCTAGCTATGATTTATTAAACTGGATTTGGAACTCACAGTGACTGTAGAACATGGAGTTAGAGAGGGAGCAGAAGATAGGAAGGAAAAATGGACGCCTATTGGAAGGGGAAAGTAGAACACCTGCAATATGAATATAGAGGGTTGAAAATCCTGAAATGAAAAATGTTTAAGATGGAATGGGGACAGAGGAATGAAGAGGAAAAAAGGGAAGATTATCTAAATATAAACACTATTAAAGAGTCCTATAGAGTTCTCTAGTTTGTAATACGATTGAAATACTATTATTACCACCATGACTACCACCACCACTTCCACTACCTCCATCATCTTAAAGTGGGTAAAGGTATGATGCATGGCGAACGCTGCCATTCCCAGAAGCCATGGTCTACAAAACAAAAATTCCCATACTAGATGTGGAATACCTTTCAATGGAGCCCCTAAGCACCTAAAGCAATACTCACTTGCCAGTGCTCTTGGCTACCCACCAGAAAGTGACTGAAGACATCAAACAGAGAGAGAAAATGTTTTGCAAGAATCTTGGATTGCCTCCCTGCTGGGTAGCTTTCACAGTGTCCAGAGCTCTGTGAAAGGTGCTGGGAGACAAAACCCATCAAGATCCTGCCCAGCTGTGACCTCCACAGTTTATAATAATGACTTGACTGCCAAGATGCATCTACTTGGCCAATAGTGGCATGGCTATTATAAAAGCAACCAATAATCTTTCTTTCTTTAAAAAATTGTATTGATTTTAATAAATATTGTATATATTTTTGAGAAATTCATGAAGTATATTTTAATCACATCTTAATTTATTATCAAGTCAATAATATTTAATTAATGATGCATTTACATATATATAATGTTTTCTTTGTAAAATGTGTATAAGAGTCAGAAAACTTGGAAATATTAACCATGGAATAAATGTTGAAAATATAATAACATCAGAGTCAGTGAACCTTGAAGTCAATGTGAGTCTATTCACACTCCTAGAACATATTCAGTATCTTAGATTTTTCTTTCATTTTATTATAAATAGAAACCACAAAGCTATCAGAAAATGACTGACAACACTTAACATATACAGCAGAAATAATCACATATTGAAGAAACAAATTATTGAAAATGAGAATTATAATGCACACATACACACACACACTTATCTCTGTGTGTGTGTGTGTGTTTTATACACGTACACATACACATAGAACATATTCAAGCACTCTACAGAAACCTCAAGTCTATATACAGTTGATTCTTATTGTTTTCCATTACTTATGTCCTATAATGCTACTCAGATGTTAGAGATCACCAACCCACTGCTCCAAGGAGAAAACACAGGGTTTGTTTCTTATGACACTCTGATGACATTTTAATCAACTTATTGATATACAGTCATAAAAACCCATACTCAAGACGCTGGCAAACAAGCCACAAATAGATCACTAAAGTGACAGTTTACTATTGTGAACTCTAAAACTAGAAGGCACACATTATTTTGTTTTAGTTTCATAATAGATGACTGTAGAAGATGATGCAAAGTAGTGATCATTCAACATAATTCTGTGAATGATTACTAGGTTCCAGTAGAGAATCCATGGAAAAGAAAGATTAACCGCATACACACACATGCACACACACACACACGCACACACACACACACACACACACACACACACACACACACACAGTACAAAGAGAAAGAAGTGGGTTTTTCGTTATTTTTAAATGTTTTTTTAAGTTTTGTTTACTCTCAAGATTATAAAATTGATTGGAATAAGAAGACAGTATTCATGAAAAAACACTATGATATATGAACTTTTGTTTGAAATGTAAGGGGAAATCTACCCTTTACCTCTCCCTAGGAAAAAACAGGTTTTTGAAGTTTAAATACTATACATAACAACAAAAAAAAGGAAATTTCAGTTTTGAGAATAAATTAAGCAAAATAACTGGGTTAGGAAAAAAAAAAGTAAGAAGAGATGGAAAGTGAGATAAAAACGATTTAATAGTATAAAGAACAACCAGAAGGCCCTATAGCTGAATTAATTTTGTCTCTATTGCATCCATACAATAAAAATGTTATTCTTTCTATAACTAAATATACAATCACATAAATACACAAATCCATAAAAACATATATATTTCTGCATTAATATGTATATACATTTCTGATTTTTAAATATCAGGATGCAATCCAAATTTTCAAGATCAAACTGAAAGCAGGACACCAATGGATCAATGTCCTTTTTGTTTTTATTTTTTTGTTTTTTTGTTTTTTTTTAGATATTTTCTTTATTTACATGTAAATTTCTCCATTCCCAGTTTCCCCTCCAAAAAACAAAGAAACAAACAATAACAACAAAAACAAAACCCTGTTTCCTCCCACTTCCCCATGCCTGCCACCCCTCCCTCTCCCACTTTCTGGCCCTGGCACTCCTCTACACTGGGGCACAGAACCTTCACAGGGCTGAGGTCCTCTGCTCCTATTGATGATCAAATTTGCAATCCTCTACTATACACATTCTGCCTGAACAATCAGACTCCTCCACGTGCAGTCTTTGGTTGGTGGTAGAGACCCTGGGAGCTCTGAGGGTGCTACTTAGTTCATATTGTTGTTCGTCCTAAGGGGCTGCAAACCC
>NW_022196913.1:20910419-20917813 GCF_008632895.1 Mastomys coucha | reverse complement strand
TTTTTTTGGTTGGGAGACTATTAATGACTGTTTCTATTTCCTTAGCAGATATGGGACTATTTAGATCAATGTCCTTTTTGTTTGAGCATAAAACCTCTGTGATTCAATTCCATATCTAACAAGGATAAAAATGAGAATAGTTTCAAATATGCAATATCTCAAATATTGTGCCTCCCCTACACATCTGGGGAAGCCATTAGCTGCTTTTAGGAAGTGGAATAGAGTCCAGTTTACGAAATGAAAGTACAGAGGATTAAGAAAAAGTGAGTCAAATATGAAATGAACAATGATGAACAAGAGGATTTCCAGGATGATTTAACACCATAGGCAAAGGTATTCCAGACGGAAACTTTGTGATTCAAAAAACAAAACAAAACAAAACAAAGGGCAGGCATGTTGAGGTATGTAATTACCATAATTTTATTCAATGGCATACAATGGCATATTTTTAAATCTTTCATAATGAGTAAATGAGTCAGTGATTCAAAACAGGTAGTACATTATTAAGGAAAAAGTCATAATACAGGGGAATCCAAACAAGGAGTAAATAAAAGGAATTTTAAGCATGATGAACCAAGGAAAATCCCAAGATTACAATTATAGAACAAGTCTAGAGATCTACCAAAACCAAACCAAATCAAACCAAACCAAACCAAACCAAACCATACCAAAAAGCACCATGGAACTGAAGTATCATTGATTTATCTTCTGAAAATTAACCCCATAAACTTTTGGAAGAAACCTGAATATGTAAAGAATGCCTAAAAATGAAATAATCAAAACATGAGATTATCAACATTAGTAAAATGTAAGAAATGCAGGAAATAGAATCATAGCATATATAATCCTAAGCTCTGAATAATATTTCAATTGACAAAATAATGCTAACCATCAACATTGATTCAGCTTTAAGATACTACGCTATGTGAGTACATTAAAGAACACATGGAAGAAAGTTACTATTGGAGAGCCAAAACATAGTCTATCAATGCAGGAAGTCATCAGATAATGGTCTGAAACATGAGAAATCTGAGGATGTATAAATTCTGGGAGCAAACAACATTAAGAGTCCAAAGAGGTTGCAAGGGCCTCCACCAGGGCATAACTTTCTGGATCCATTCTGCAGCAATCCAGACCTCCAACGATTCTGGCGAAGAATACCCTTCATTTAACAAGAATTATGATTTGCAAAAAAATCTCTATGCTAGTCATTAGTCTTTTAGTGTAATTTACCTTTAAAACTTTGCTATAGTTATTATTAAGTGAAACAATTAACAGTGAACTTGAAAATATTGACCAGTACACACTCTTCCAGAAAAGACATCATTTTTTGATTCCTAGGCAAGCAACCATGGAGGTCTGTGTCAGTGTGCTCATCGGGTCCATTGGTTCCAATCATGTGGATGCTTACTTTCCAGGTACTGCAGTTATGCCTCCACCAGGGTATTACAAAGCAAGCTTCCTGGACCTGGACTGCAGCTACCCAGACCTCCCAGGATTCTGGCTAAGAATATCCTCCATTTAACAAAGAATTATGACTAGGATTGTATTGCAATAAGTTAACCTTTCATTTAATTTAATTCTCAATGTTGGATTGGTACTGAAATCTATTTATGGACTTTTTCCTTCTTCTCCTCTTCCAGGAACATTATCTGGCATTCTAAACTTGGGGAAAGTCTGTATAAGGAACCTCTAAATCTTGGCAGAAAGTATAAATTTTTAGAGATCTCATGAGTAAGACCAAACTGTGGGATGTCTCAGAATTGACCTTCATGATCATCTTTTCCAACCCCCTCATTTTACATGCTACAGGAAAATGCAGCCAAAACGACTGAGTGATTTATCCAAGGCTGTACAGCTTGTTAATGGCATAGGAAGGATGAGAATTCAATTGTCCTGAATTCTAGCTCAATTGTCTTTTTTTCCCCCTGAATTACATGAGACTGCATTGAAGCAAAATGAGTGCAAAATGGAGCATAGCAGACACTATCCTTAATCCCCCATGCTCTGTTATCTAAGAGCACCCCATAACCTATTCGACACTACACTAAACTTAAATGGCCCTCATCAGATATACTACACACTGCTTTGTGTTACAGTATGCTTCACTGTACCACATCATACTATCAGATACCACTTCTCTCTAGACTGCATGGCATAAATACCATATTGCCAAATATAGAACCTGAAAGGAATTTTAGTTTCTATTCTATGCCTCATCATCAGGATTCCACTAATCTGTTCCCTGTAAGCCCAACCTCAACTCCTAAACAGGAGTTTTTTCTGTCTGTGCATACATTCCCTAAGATTCCTGCAGCCTCTTGGTTATCTTGAGAGTCAATCATGTTGCATGTACCATGGAGCCAGGTTTTCTTGATTTTTCAAGATTGAGGAGAATAATAATCCAGCATCACTGACCAAGGTCTGAGTCTGGGACACTCCATTGTTACCTCCCAACTTGTAAGGTGCTTTGCTTTGAAGTCAGAATTCCATGGGTTATTTGGCTCTTGGTTTTGACTGGGCTCTGGTCTATAGGAATGATCAATTTTAATGTCCTTTCTAACATATCAAGGAGACCCTCAGCTGGGCCTTAAACCTGAGAAGACCTTACCCTTTCTCTCATCTAGCACTGTCCTTTAAGAAGCAAGGCTGTTATCAATAATCAGGGCTTAAGAACGTCATTCTCACCCCTTAGTAACTGCTGCCTCAGCAGCCACAAATATGGCAGCATCACTATTTAGGGAATGGATGGAGTTCCAAAGTAATCAGCATATAGCTACAATGTACTCCCATAAAGTCAGATCTGGATTTATCATCACCAGGTGGTGGCCTGAGAATCAATTTCCCCATATATGAAGTGCAGATAGAAGGATGAAATCTATTCTACTGAATTAAAAAGCATTGTTTAGCATACAGTGAGTACTGAAAGTATTAGAGATTATTCTTATTTCAAGCCTCCCTTTAAAAAGTCTTAATGACATCTGTTTGAATAAGTTGTCCACACTCTCATAGTTAAACCGAGTCGGCATCAGACCAGAAGCCAAAGTCCTTACCATTTGTATATTCTGCCTTTTAGATAAGCAAGTCCCTAGACAGACTGATTTTCTGAGCAAGTCTCTGCCCACCTGTTGGGTGGATCCAGCTTGGATTCCCCCTAGTGCCAGGCGGCTGCCTGAATCGTGACGAGAACATGTTGATCACTGTTGGACCTGTGCCTAGCCCACCCAGCAGAAACTTCCCCGCCAGCCTCTGCAGCAAGGACAGCTCTCTGCTCAGTTCCAACCTATAGGGCAAGGCTGGTGTCAGCATTATTCCCTAGGCCAGGCCTGTTTTGCTTCAGGTAGGATGTTGTGACTCAGGAGAGAATTTAGAGTTCCCATAATTTTTTACCTAATGTCTGTTGCAAGGTCAACATTATAATCACACAAAGAGGGGGATAAGGGAATAAAGAAAGGAGAAAAGGAAAGCTTGTGTTTACCATCAGGTTTATGAAGCCAACAGGAAATGGCTCAGGGTATATTAACTACCATCCTACCCTGAGTAAGAGGGAGTGATGACCTCCTCGAGTGACTAAGAGTTAATCATGCCCCAGGTGAGAGTTTATTGACTAGTTTCATATTGAGTTTTGAAGAATTCCATTTGTCTCACAGCAGCAAACCACTTCTGTGCTTGTGTCTATTTTTAATATCCTGGAATGCAAGGCTTTACCCATTATTCTCTTTAACTGTGGGTTTTTCCGACCCTTGGGTAGATTTATACTTCTAGCTGAATGATTACTCAGTGAGTCTTTACTGAGGGATGTTCTGTTCCAAGAATGACACATTTCTTTGGGGATGACTTTCCACCTAACAGAGGTGGGTGGGAGGTCAGGGGAAGCCCCTACCCAGGAGAAAATAGCTTCTTTGTGCGCTTGAAGAAAAAAACAGTTGGATGATGAACAGCCTGATTTGGGGGCTGTGTGTGGGTGAGCCACTCCAGTGAAGTTGTCCTCAACGCTCCCTCATAAGAAGAGATGATGAATTTAATTAGCTGAATTCTGACAAGCCTTAAAGCCAAAGACAATTAGAAAAAGAATAACTTGAATTCTTACTAGTTATGAAATCAACTTCATTTGAAGGAAGTTATACATGTATATACCTTTGCAGTATATTGTATTTAGATCACCATCACATATGAAATCCCACTGCAATTTGTGTACAGAAGCCAATTTGTGCTAAGAGAAGCTGCCAGAAGGCCATAGACATACCCTGCTGTAAATACCCTTTTCTAGAGTACTACTAGAAGATACAACAGTATCATTTGTGGTTGTTCACAAAGGATACTGGAGTACTCACAACTCTAAGGAATCCTACAATAAAGAAGTTTTCAGCTTCATTGATCTCAGTAGTCCAAATGCAAACATGACCTCCCTCTTCCCACCTGAACACTTACAGAAATCCCCAGGATTCAGTGCTCCATTGATCATTGGAGATATGCTCTAATGTACTCTGTGGTGCTCCTTATAGCACCATAAATGACACTGAAACTTTGATTTCAAAGGCAGTTATTTAAGAAGTGTCTTCTCTAAAACCTATGTCTGTTGAATGTGGTAAATGACAGGTTACATCAAGTCATAACTGAGTCAATAGCAAAATAGGCTTGGATGTCTGGGAAAAAATGAATTGTGAAAATGTTCTAACTAGAGTGCTATACCAAGCTCTGGCTGCATCCCCCAGCTCTACGCTTTCTCTGCTGCATTCCACATTGCTATGCGGCTCACCTTTTTAATTTCCACAATAAAGGGTCTCCATCCTTCCAATCTCATTTTCTTCTATTTCCTCACACACTGTTTTTTACCATTTCACAAGTTTCTTAGGCCTTTCTTGTCCCATGGCAATTGCTGGAAGTATTCAACTTTCTCCCTGATACTAATGTATAGTATACCAAGACCCTAAATACTTATCTACACTTTTATAAGGATTTCCAGTTCCGTCAGTGATCTATTTTTTAATCCCACAAGCTGTTTATTCTGGAGAAATTCACAAAATATCCTGTTATATACAATACTTTCAGATACCATTTCATGTCTCACAATTTAACAATAATATTTTGCCCCTCAATTTGATGGGGCAATTGCTTTTTACCAACAACTCTCAATAACATTCCAAGTTCCATCAGAGACAAGCAGGCAGTTTTTCTCCTTCCAGCTCCCTTATCCACAGAACACAAACAAGTCCCTTATAACACAAACAAGTCCCTTATTTTTTTTCTATAATGAAATGAATAAAAGCTAAATTGCAACTCGTTTCCAATAATGTATTCATTGTATAACATTTTGGAATGACACTGGGTATGATAGAATTAAGCAGTTGCTGCTTAGATTGTTTTTTCATGTTTTCCCATTCCAATATTCTATCATGAAATGAAATTCTGCCTCTATTTGCAAGTGTCATCAATTAGGAAGGAACAAGGAATGTCTTAAGGAATGTAGACATCCACTAAACGGTACTTTCCAGAATAATGATAAACCAGATGATATAAAGACACAGGAATGTATATCCCGAGGCCCTTTGAGTTCCCATGGCTGCTAGAGAATTCTATACATTCACTATACTTTTCTGAAGGTGTGAACTATGAATCCTTTCTAGAAAAAAAAATACCATTATGTGATGTGTGATTGAGCCTCTGAAAAAGAGTGTAGATGTGATATTAGTCTTCAGGGAGGGAGGTCAAGTAGCTGTATTGCACCAGAAAGTAAAACACAACACGATGGATCATGAAATGACAGTCTTGGACTCACTTTTTTCTACATTAACCACCATTAACCAGATAGTTAATTAGCAATAATTATTATAAAGCCCTGGGGGGTGATTTGTTATGATTATTGTCTTCCACATATAGAACATTTCAAAGTAGGAATATATTTATCTAATAATAGTTCTTCATGAGTTCCACAATTTCCACTGAGGATGGGAGATACAGAATGAGATTGACTTCATTGAGTCAAAAGAAATTCAGGTGTTCATACTTTATAAAAAGTCTGCATACATGGTAAGAATAGAAAAAAACATTTAAAATATAATATTTAATATTAACAATATTAAAATAATATTTTTGTTATTGTAAATTATGAGGGTGTCTACAATATCCAAGTAAGTTTTAGTGACCTGTAAAGCTTGTGATAAATGATTTCTCCAGTGTCTGCCCAGTCTTCACTCAGGATTCAGAAACCTAGACACAGAGTTGTAAGTGAGGTAGGCAGAGGACGCCACTGTACTGATCACCTCAGCCACGTCCAAGAACTGAAAGCTAGAATGAGGAGTAAAGAGATCGTAGCTCGCTGGTCTCCCAAGAGTGTCGCCAAACTAGTTTATCCATTATTAAGTCAATTTATATGGAAAACATTACAAAAAGAAAAATGATACCTAATATTTTCAGACAGAAACTTGAGGATACTTTGGGTCAGTAACTACCTTATCCTCCCAATGAGTCTGACTTTAAGAGAACGTGTTGCTCATGCGCAGTGCTGAAAGGCTATAAAGACACTGTTTAAGTTGTAATTTGGAGGATAGCTTATAAAGCTATTTTGAGGACACTTAAAAGAAAGCCTGGGATACAGCAAGATTTGCAAAAATAAAATAAAGAATCTATCCTTAGAAGGATTTATCAGTATCATATATTAAAAATTACCACCTTCCCTTGAACTCCAACCAGACTTGAGAAAGATAGCCCAGAGAGAAGTCTTCCTTGTACACACGACTGAAGCAGCCTGGTTCTTTTCACACATGTGTTACTGGGAAAGCCTGACTTTGCCTCCACCAGGCCTTTCCTCTCCTCCCCAACTGTGATTAGTCACTCGCTGTTTAAAACTGAAACGTTCATTTTAAATACTACAAAAATGTGGCACAGAGCGCAGGCAAGGCATCTGTTCCAGCAAAATGTTATGTTTTGATCATTTTCAAAAATGATTTTTCTGTTTTTAAAGAAAGTGTGTGGACATGGGGATGAGTCAGTCAATGTGAGGGGTACTGTATGCTGGGTTATTTTGAAAGCTGCAAAATTTAAAAATACACGGAAAAAAATAATTTTCCTTAAATATTATTTCAAATTTATTCTTTGACTTAGTATTTTTTTTTCTTTTTTCATCTATCCATAGCATCAGACTCATTGCCAGAGTAAAAATGTACCATCCCTAAAACCTTCTGTAGAATCTTCATCATATGGAACCCACGAGATGGGCCTCCAATAGTATTTGTGGACTTAAGTAGTCTACAAGAGAAAGAACAGTATAAGAATTTAGTTTATTCAGATAAATATTTTCATTTCTTCTTAAAACAGTACCAGGTCACTTGATATTCCCAAAAACCAATCTGTTTCTTCAGTAGTGATTCCAGCCATTATAAGCACATCTTTTA
>NW_022196913.1:20899518-20910409 GCF_008632895.1 Mastomys coucha | reverse complement strand
AAAAGAAAGGCAGAAAAGAAGAGAAAGAAAAACGAAAGAAAAAAACAAAAAGGGATCAGAATGTCAATGTTTCATACCCTGCTTTATATGTCCTTTCACTTTCTAAAATAAAGTGCAGTTGGTTTCTTAACATTGGTTGACATCCTTCCCAATGTCTGGTTTTTCTGCAGAATTAGAATACTTGTAAGCTTGCTGTCATGCATAGTAAGGCTAGATTTTGGTAGTATTTTTCTTAGTTTCTCTTCTGTTTTTATTTAATCTACCCCTCCTTTAGTCTTGCAATATTCTCTTTGTGTAGTAGCTGTTCTCTATGAATTTGCATATATAACTTTGTTTTTACTTGGTCATTTTAATGTACTACTTAGCAAGGAACCCCAAATTCCTGTAGAAAACTGAACTTTGTTTGGGATTTCCAAAGCAAATCACCTGGATTGGGTGTCTGTCTTTATCTGAAAAGAGAAGGATGAAAATCATATATTCCCTCGTGGTTTACTGAATTCTGTGATGTCAGAAATTATCTGCATTTGCACAGCATGTATGAGTTAGAGTTTATAATTCCACCATATTGATCAAGCGAGATCAGAACAGTCATTTTACCAACTATTTTTATGTTGATCTGTTCGTT
Source organism: Mastomys coucha (assembly GCF_008632895.1). Taxonomy (NCBI): domain Eukaryota; kingdom Metazoa; phylum Chordata; class Mammalia; order Rodentia; family Muridae; genus Mastomys; species Mastomys coucha. Next base: position 20,909,784 of record NW_022196913.1, on the reverse strand, counting down.
TTGGCCATCCAAAGCAGCACAATCAATTGGACCAACCATTTGAAATACAATTTGGCTAGTAAGAAAGCCAAAACACCAGATTGGCTTCTTTTTTTAATTGGTGTTTTTCACGATATGAAAATATTGGGTGAAAATGGAAAAACTGAGTCAAAGATCCAGATGTTTGATATGCCTGTTGCCAAATAGCCACACATTTTGTAGCATTCACATTTGCAACTGAATTTCTCAGTTTTCACCAGAGAGGCTGTCATCATATAGATATAGTCTAGGAGGAACTGTAAACATGTTACGGATATGGTCCCAAGAAAGGATCTCGTTTACCGAAGATGACAGTTGCTTGTGCATCTGCTGTTTTCTTCTCACTAGACAGTTTTCTGGACAGAAAGGGGACAGCGTCCATTGTTCAAAATTCTATAGCATTTTCTTTATCTAGACTCAATTCTACCTTGAAAGAAGTTGGATAATAGTCATGACAAGAACTATTACTTTCCTGAACTGGTCCACTATGTAACTCAGATAAAGATTCAAAAGCTGTGCCTCCAAAAATGACAAGGTAGGATCCAGAACCATGTCTTCTGCGTTGGCTGGTGATTATACTCTGACCAGGGCTTCTTCTAGGCATTGGGATAGTGTGTGTGATGCTCTTCTGTATATCCTATATCCAGCTGTTAATAGAGTACATTTCAAATGAGCTTATCAAAAATAGAGTTTTGCCTTTGGGGTAGATGCCGAGAGTAAAATCTTTAAATTAGAAATGCTGCTATATTCTTACTTTTTGATGACTCACATTTGTTTTCTTAGCTTCTTCTACATCTAGGCACACATTAATTCAAAGCCACAACCATAGAGTGTATTTGCTGTGTTTTTTTTTTTTTAAATTTTCTTCTGCTTGGATTCACTCCTCTTGAAATATCACATTTTAATTATGTGCATAGCAATGACTTCATTGCTTCTTAACTCAGCAGCCAACTCATTTTCCCCCAACGGTATGATGACCTGTCCTGTGGGAGAAACCCATCTGTTTATATTCTTTAAGCCTTATCTACACAAGGAACAGGTTTTATGTTTTGAAACCGTCTTTCCTCATTTCATTGCTTGCTGCTTGCTTAGAAAGGCAAAATGAGAGAAGTAGAAAGAAATCTCTGCATGCAATAGGCATTTATAGCAAGACCAACAAGCAAATGCCTTAGTATAAATAGCACCGCCTAATATTTGCCAAAGGTCATGCATTTTATTCCATGTAATTATTAGTTCTCATTGCAAAATACATCTATATACTAATGCATCACATAGATTCATATATTCATGTACAATTTAGCAAAGGCTTCAGTATATGACATAAATATAGTTGTATTTTATTTAGGGTTATTATATATAGAAAAAGAAATTATTTGACTCTTGATAACGTGTGAATATGAAGGGAAACCATTCTTATAGACTAGTTTTCTGTCTGATGCTTGCTATAGATTATACAAGAAAGGAAGTGATCCTGCCTGTCTGGCATGAATTCTGTCTTGACAGTAAACATTACTTTAACAAAGGTACTTAATGTCTTTTTTAAAAGTTCTGTACTGTCAACCTTTACAAGTAATCAGGGGAGATCCTTATCATCTGTCATCATTTACCCTTAAGAGGAATAATTGTTCTAAAAAGAATGCAGTATTCATCTGCAGATTGTTTTGCTCATCCACATAGTTTCTAGAATGTTCTATCACAAGTGGCAGGATTTCATTGGTGATGCCCCATTTAACTGGAAAGTGGAGGATAAAATACAATGGTATAACATTTCTGATTTGTATCCAGAGAAAATATAAATTTCAAGCCTAGAATAGAGCAGGGAAGGTCTAACCTAGCACACTTCTCAGTCTACAGGGAAGGCAAATTTCCACAGGAACAATGGCAGGAATTGATCTACGAACAGTAGCTTATTAAACAACTAGGTTAAGATCCAATCAGATGCAAAGTGTGGAGTCTATGAGGACTGACAAGTTAACAAACCTCCAGTATGTTGGCTTAGTTGTTTAAAATTTACCATGAGAAAGAACAAGGGTTGGATTGTTGTCTTTCTGTTCCCAAGCTCAAAAGTCCCAAGAAAGGGCATTTTTAGTAGAATTTTGAGAAGGACCCTTTGCTGTTCCACTCAAAGATGACTAATGATGGGGAAAAACACAGACATTATCTCAGGTTGGATTAAAGCTTTTTTCCAAGGACCACTGATGGTTGGTGTGGGGAATCTGTATCCTGAGGTTAAAGTGGAGAATTTCCCAGCAGACACTTGTATGCCATCCTATCCTTGTCCACACGATAACACCTCCTTGCTATATACTGTGTCTACAATGTACCACAGTAAGACATATGCCTACATTTTTATAGATATATGTTACCAATCATAGTAACATGCATGAATTGTTTGGGTAAGTTGCTAGTCCTATGAACAGTGTATTTTGCAAGAGCTTCTTTATATGGTATTATTTTTACAATAAATATTTTGGGGTTAATTATACTATACTTGTTAACAAGTATCAACAAATCAATAGTTGGCAGGTCTCAAGCAATACTGGTCTTTCAGTCACTATTTCTGGGTAAACTCTGACATTCCATAGGGCAGACAGGTTTCTTCTAAAATAAGTGAGTATTAAACCTGTGTCCGAGAAACTGGCTTTTAAGTTTGGAAAATATTGTATGCAATCTGCACAATGACTCTGAACTGCATGCGATCATTATCTATAGAAGGAGAAAGTAATGCTAAGTGAGAATAGCAATTTATTAAAACTGATGAAATTAGTGTGATAGTCTTTGATTATGAACTCAACCGCATTTTATTTTAAATATATCACAGGTCTCCTCATTGAGCTCTGTCAACTGCTGTGCTTGACTGATTCTCAGGGGCCACTGGTTGTGCTAGCCAGCTGGCCTCCTGTATTTGACTCTACCTTGCTCCCTGCCTCTACATCAGATAGTAACCTTGTTTTCACACTGACATTCACTCAGGGCTTCCCTTAATGCTTCTTTAAAATAAATGACATCGTGGGCTACAAAAATTTCAGCATCTCTGTTTTTACTCACTAGGTGCCAGGAGAGCCCTTAGCCTAGCAGAGACTAATAGGAATATCTCAAGCAGTACAAACGACCCCTAGATGGAAAAATCTCCTTCAGTTGAAAATACTACAGCTCACCTCACACTTCATACAAAAGGCAAGTGTTCTGGTAGCCATTTTTCATTTAGTAGAATCAGAGTGTCTTGATTTTACTAACACTTTAGTAAGGTCACACAGTTTTCACAGCTTTAAAATGTTGTGGCAAACACTGAGCAGTCATCTCAGAAACTGAGACATTTACTTTCACCTGTGGCAGTTGCTGTAGACCAGTATTAATACCTATGCTTGTTTAGAGAGTCTGAGTAGATCATGAGTGGAGTGAATGTGACATAACATGGTGATTGACAATACTGCTCTACTAGCCCACAAATCACAAGTCAAATCATTTAAGCCAGCGAGATGGCTCAGTTTGTGAGAGTACTTGCTGCCTAGCTTAAAAACATGAGTTGGATTCCTGGAGCATGCTCCAGCAAATTGTCCTCTGACCTTCACATACACACCAAAGTACATATGCATGCATGTGAGTGTGTGCTTAAACACATACACACACACACACACACACACACACACACACACAGTGTTAGTACTGCATTCTAGCTCTTGAAAATATAAAATAAACATATATGGTATGTTCAGCAAAATACCTCAAGACCCTTACTTAATATCAATGGTGCCCACCTTTGCTTTTGGAAGTTTATATATGTGTAAGTATAGAACTCATATTTAGTGTGCCCATGTGATTACTTAAATTGCTCTCAGGATCATTACCATATGCTGAGAATAGCTGTCACCTGGAAACCTGAATATTACGCCTATGTGTTCTGACTATTTAATCGTGCCACTGATTATTGGACTTGGAAAGGGTTGAACATCAATTTGATACATCTGCTTAAACTTGGTTGGAGACTGTGTGTGGAGTTGACAGAGTATGAGCTGGAAGATTCCCTTTACCTCCTGTCAGTGTTTCTGTCATCTTGTGATTATGTCATATTTTCTTCTCTTGAGGGAATTTTGAGTTACCTTGTGGTAAATTTGAGAATCATTGAATTATTGACAGTAAGAAAACTCTTGATGTGTGTGTGTGTGTGTGTGTGTGTGTGTGTGTGTGTGTGAATAATACATGGAATAAGAGTGAAAGGGTTTTTGGAGACTGAATTGTTAGGATTGTATGATTACATAGTATTGAGTCATGAGACTTGAATAAAGTAGTGTTTTGAGAGTTTGGCTACTGGCTCTGCTGGGCCTCTGCTTTGGCCTTGTTCTCCTTCATCTATCTGTCATTGTCATGATTCTTGGTGTACATGGCAAAGTGCTTTATTTATCATATCCCATCCAGCTTTGTCTTCCTCCAGTCTATGTTTTTCTGAAGCCTATATTCTTCCTTCACTGTAAATCAATTCAAATTTCTCATGATGTCAAATGTTCCTTAGGATGTCTCAGTAGCACCCAAATACTGACTCTCTTGGACTTTAAAAGAAAACATTCTCTCATGGTTTTCTTAATCTTTTTATGAGCTACACACTCATAATTTATTCAACAAATACCCAAGCAATTTCTACTCTGTGTCAGTTCTGAGAGCTAGGATGCACTAGCTTGACAAAGAACCTATCCTCCTGGAGGTTGACATGCAAAATTTATAGGAAAATTTGTAGGAGGTGCTGGATGCTAAGGATAATATTAGCACCATGCAAACCTGTTACGAGTTTCATTTTGAGAAGAGATATTGCGAAAGCCTTCACGCACAATGTTAGGACATCCCTGCATCATTTGAGGACTAGCAAGGGAGTCTTCTGTAATGAAGAAGGGGGAGGAAGGCAATGTTAGGGGATCTGACATGAGCAATGAAAGGAAATCTGGAACTTATCAGGATTTATTATAAATTTGTTTTTTTTTTTTTAAAAAGGTACAAATCTATGAAAACATTAGAGTATATGTATGAGAAAATCTAACATCTCACAGAATCATACATGTTTAAAATGAGAGACTTCTTAGGCTACAATAGTATAAATAATAAGCTGGATTATGTTTTCAGTCATTGATAGAGGGTTGCATAGTAAATGTGTTCAGGAGCATGTAGATTGTGAAACTTCATGGTGGTGCAGATGACAGCATTTACTGGATAGGGAATGAAGACAAAGAGTCTGACTCTATGACTTCAGTGGTGCAAAGGATGGACCTGTATTAACTGAGATGTAACCAAACTGGGAGAAGTCAATTAGCATTTTAGTTATGGAGATGGTGTAAGAGTATAATTGAATATTTGATCTTGAGGAGAGACTAGAAATACAAATATCTATTTTAAAGAAATTAGTGTATGAATGGATAATTTTGAAGGCATATAACCATCAAAAACTGGGATCAGAAAATAAGAGAACTTTGAAACAAAGTCCAGAAATCTACCCAGTGGAAAAAAAATCACAGGAAAAACCGGCATTGTCAAGGGAATAAAATGTGGATTTCTAAAAGTCAAGCAGGGAAATCCTAAGACCTGTGTCCAATAATGACACAGATGACAGGCCCTCCTTTTCTCAGGATAGTGTTCAATCTTACTAACTGTTTCAATAGTTATTAATAGTACCATTCTTCATTCTCATGAGTGACACAGCAAAGCTATTAGTGGGTCCATTCATGAAACTTGGCCATCATGTTTAGAAACATTTAATTGCTTTTGTGTACAAAGTTGTGGTAGAGGGATTGAAGGCAAAACACTTGAGTAGAAGGATGGTTGAGAGACGTATTGGTGACTGTATCTACAGACACCTCAACCAAAAACCCTGCTAAAAAGGAGAGCCAGAATGAAAGTGATAACTAAAAAGCAAATAACTATCATTCAAGAGTGTCAAGTTTTATTGAAATATTTAATTTGGAAGTTGATAGGGTCTCTTGATTTTGTTTCAGTTCCCCCTCCTTTGTCCACTTAAACATTAAGCTTGGTTAGAGTGTGATATCAAGCTTCCTATTACTATGACATTCCTGAGAAAAATGACACTTAAAAGAGAGAAATTTGCTGGATAATATATTCAGATGTTTCAGGGTTGCTAGGCCTCATTATTCTTGGACCTCTGGTACCATAGTACAATGTGACAGAAATATACAGTGGATAAAACATCTTTTATTTTTTTATTAGATGTTTTCTTTATTTACAATATCTCCTTCCCCAGGTTCCTCTCCAAAGAAAAAGAAAAAATAAAATTAAAAAAAAACCAAAAACTAAAACAAACCCCTGTTCCCTCCCTCCTCCCTCTGCTCACTACTCCAGCCCCTCCTGGCCCTGGCACTCCCCTACACTGGGGCATAGAACCTTCACAGGGCCTCTCCTCAGAGCTCCCAGGGACTATAACACCAACCAAAGAGTGCACATGGTGGAACTAATGAAGAAAACATCTTAATCTTATAGTACATAGGAAACAACTAGACAAAGGGCAGGCTGATTTCCATTAAGACCACCTTTCTAGTGATACAATTTCCTTCAATAAACTTCATCTTTTAAAGACTGCAGCATGTAGGGTTGGTAAAGATCTTTTCTCAATCTGTTGGGTGACTTTTAGTTCTATTGACAGTGTCTTTTTTTTTTTTTTCCTTAGAGAAGCTTTGCAATTTTATGAGGTCCAATTTGTTGATTCTTGATCTTACAGCACAAGCCATTGGTATTCTGTTCAGAAAATTCGCCTCTGTGCCCATTGTGTTCGAGGCTTTTTCCCACTTTCTCCTCTATAAGTTTCAATATATCTGGTTTTATATGGAGGTCCTTGATCCACTTGAACTTGAGCTTTGTACAAGGAGGAAAGAATGGGTCGATTTGAATTTTCCTATAAGCTGACCACCAGTTGAACCAGCACCATTTGTTAAAAATGCTGTCATTTTTCCATGGGGTGGTTTTACCCCCTTTGTCAAAGATCAAGTGACCATATGTGTGTGGGTTCATTTCTGGGTCTTCAATTCTATTATATTGGTCTACCTGCCTGTCTCTGTACCAATACCATGTAGTTTATATCACTATTGCTCTGTAATACAGCTCGAGGTCACGGATGGTGATTCCCCCAGAAGTTCTTTTATTGTTGAGAATAGTTTTCGTTTTCCTGGGATTTTTGTTATTCTAAATGAATTTGCAAATTGCTCTTTCTAACTCTATGAAAAGTTGAGTTGGAATTTTGATGGGGGATTGCACTCAATCTGTAGATTGCTTTTGGCAAGATGGCCATTGTTACTATATTAATCCTGCCAATCTACAAGCATGGGAGATCTTTCCACCTTCTGAGATCTTTAATTTCTTTCTTCAGAGACTTGAAGTTCTTGTCATACAGTTCTTTCACTTGCTTGGTTAGAGTCACATCAAAGTATGTAATATTATCTGTGACTATTGTGAAGGATGTCATTTCCCTAATTTCTTTCTCAGCCTGTTTATCTTTTAAGTATAGGAAGGCTACTGATTTGTTTGAGTTAATTTTATATCCAGCCACTTTGCTAAAGTTGTTTATCAGCTTTAGGAGTTCTCTGGTGGAATTTTGGGATCATCTGCAAATAATGATATTTTGACTTCCTCTTTTCTGATTTGTATCACTATAGAGGGCTAATATCCAATATATAGAAAGAACACAAGAAGTTAGACTTCAGAGAACCAAATAACCCTACTAAAATGGGGTACAGAGCTAAACAAAAAGTTTTCAACTGAGGAATATTGAATAGCTGAGAAGCATGTAAAAAAAAGTTCAACATCTTTAGTCATCAGGGAAATGCAAATCAAAACAACTCTGAGATTCAACCTCACACCAGTCAGAATGGTTAGGATAAAAAACTCAAGTGACAGCAGATGCTGGTGAAGTTGTGGCATTGCTAGTGTGATTGCTAGCTGGTACAAGCACTCTGGAAATCAATTTGGTGGTTCCTCAAAAAATTGGACAAAGTACTCCCTGAGGACCCAGCAATACCACTCCTGGGCTTATACCCAGAAGATGCTCCAACATGTAATAAGGACACATGCTCCACTATGTTCATAGCAGCCTTATTTATAATAGCCAGGAGCTGGAAAGAACCCAGATGTCCTTCAACAGAGGAATGGATACAGAAAGTGGTACATTTACACAATGGATACTACTCATCTATTAAAAACAAATTTATGAAATACTTAGACAAATAGAACTAGAAAATATCATTCTGAGTGAGGTAACCCAGTTGCAAAAGAACACACATGGTATGCACTCACTGATATGTGGATATTAGCCCCTAAGTTCCAAATAAGCAGAATACAATTCACAGACCATATGAAGCTCAATAAGAAGGAAAACCAAAGTGTGGATGTTTTGGTCCTTCTTAGAAGGAGAACAAAATACTCTCAGGAACAAATAAGGAGATAAAGTCTAGAGTAGAGAGTGAAAGAAAGGCCACCCAGAGACTGTCCCACCTGGGGATTCATCCCATATACAGTTACCAAACCCAGACACTCTTGTGGATGCCAAGAAGTGCTTGCTGACAGGAGCCTGATATAGCTGTCTCCTGAGAAGCCCTGCCAGAGCCTTACAAATACAGAGGCGATATTAGCAGCCAACCATTGGACTGAGCATGGGGTCCTCAATAGACAAGTTAGAGAAAGGACTGAAGTAGTTGAAGGGGTTTGTAATCCCATAGGAAGAACAACAATATCAACCAGACCAACCAGACCCTATAGAACTCCCAGGGACTAAGCCATCAATAAAGGAGTACACATGGCTCCACCTGCATATGTAGCAGAGGATGGCCTTGTCGTGCACCAATTAGAGACATCCTTGGTCCTATAAAGGTTTGATAAGATACCCCAGTGTAGGGAAATCGAGGGCACAGAAGCAGGGGGAGGGAGGATGTGACAGGGTGTTTCCAGGAAAGGAAAACCCAGGAAAGGAGAGAACATTTGAAATGTAAATAAAGAAAATAAACAATAAAAAAAAAGAGAAGAACCTATATTTGGAAAAAAAAAAGACTGCATCATTCCTCAATAGCACCACAAGCTGTTGTCTCTGGGACACTTATAGTCTAGGTAAATGTGAGAGGTACATTCCAGGCCCTACCACTTAATAGCTACTGAGGTAGAATAATCATTCTTATTTTGAGCATGTTCCCACTTGTAAGTTTCTCAACTTCCAGTGGATATTCTTCATACTCAGGCACATATGGATAACACTGATTTAGTGGGATACTAAGAAAAAGGACAAAAAGTTAGAAGGCATATATTTTGGGAGATATGGGGGAAATTTGTTGAAGAAAAAAGGGTAGAAGGTATGATATTTCTTGTATATGTCTGAAATGCTCAAGACTAAATAAAAACTATAATAAAACCAAAAGATCCAGATTATAAAGGGGATGAAACTTAAGTATTGTACTCATTTCAAATTCTCCTACTTGGCAATTTCACTGGTTCTTGTGATTGCAAATAAAACTGACTTCAAAAAATACTGATTCAAAGGATTTGTTTTGAACTGAAGGCAACTGAAGCATATTCAGATAGCTGCCAGAATACACACATAATCAAGGTCTTACACTTAACACTGCCCCAACTCCATTCTTTCTCACCAAGTTTACTTTAGTTCATTGTCCTCTCTTCTAAATGGCACTGATCTATGGCTGTTCAAGGCAGAACCCTAGAGATAACTCTGTCTCTTTTTTTCTTCTCAATTCTCCCCATTCCACTTGTTACTAAAATACCAAAGCTACAGTAAAACCCAGATGTCTATAGCTCTGCTCAGTTTTGATAAGATGTAGTCATTATCTTGTACCTTCTCTGAATGCTCTAGTCCCAGGCTCCCATCCCATTTTCTGGTTGTTTCACCCATGGAAGACAAAGCTAAAGTACTGGGGAAACAGAATGAAGGGACTGGGTGTTTTAATCTCTAGGTCATTTTTCATTTTATCTGCTTCCTAGCGTTTTCCCTGACTAGTAACTGTATAGAACAAACCTCTGTTCCTCCATTTTTAGACGGAATGTTTCCTCATCACTTTTTAACAAGCTGGATTCCTAGAAACAGTCACGCTGATTTTGCCCTCTTTATGCTCATCTGAGAAAGCACTGTTTCTTCCCTGGGCTGTATGAGTCCTTTAAATCTTTCCTCTTTCTTTCCTCTGACCCATTCACACAATGGTCAAAATCATCTTTAAAAGCCTTAAATCATTCCACTTAGTAGCTTCAGTCTGCCAAAAA
>NW_022196913.1:20877703-20899463 GCF_008632895.1 Mastomys coucha | reverse complement strand
AAAAAAAAAAAAAAAAAAAAAAAAATCACTGTGTCCCCAAGACAATATGTACTTCGGCCTTCGTTTTCTAATATTGTCTCACTCAGCCTACTCTACATTTTCTCCCTGATCTCCTGCAGACCTTGTCCTTTCCCGGAGACTGCTGTGCAATATCACATAAAAATGTTCCACTCCCTCTATCCTTGTTTTTCTCTCTTGGCTATCTGGTCTTTTATTTGATGTAATAAAATTTCTAGTTATGATTTATTTACATGGTTACTATTTTTCCTTTTTTCACCATGAGATTCAGTAGGTCAGGAGAAATGACTGTCATCATTTCACAGAGGCAGCGTGACTTGCAGGTTATATTCCCAGGGGATAGCAGACAAGTGTTTGGAAATAATGAATGAATGCCCAATAATTACTCACACGCTTTGGTTACAATGACATTTTTGAGGGGTATAATGACCAACCAAATCAGCTACTCATATCTGGCCTCAGCATATAGACCATTTTCCAAAAATAGAGAAGATGTCATTTGAGGAGCTAGAGTTTTAACAGCTAGAGATCCTACCTCTTCTCACTGCTTTCCATTATGCTGTTTTCCAGAGGAAACCCCAAAGGTCTTAGCATGCCATGAAAGGCATTGTTTAATATCTGCTGGCAGTGAGTGAACAGTTTCTGCCCCACAGGCTGGTTTCAATCTGTCTGAGTGACTCCAAAATACTATGGTCATACATGCAGGCAGGCTTTTGCACCCCACCCTCCATGTGATTGTCCACACAACTGTCTTCAGTGAGCTGCTGATATGTCCCAAACTGCAGCCAAGTTTCTGATCTGACAGAAGCCACTCCTCTTCTTAGGAGCATCCCCTAACTTCCACCAATCAGTCCCCTGTTTTGCACCCTCCTTCAATATTTGTCTAGTAGGTGAGTTGTCTTACTCTGCCTTGGCTCCTTTAAAAAACCTTGACGTGTACTAGACTATGAGCAGGAAGCTCATCTTGTTCCCATTTGTATTCCAGAACCTGTGCAAGGTCTGAAAGGAACTTTGCAAGCTTGAGCTAAATGAATAGCTGAAGCATCGTTTGCACACTTTTATCATCTTAAGAAATGAATTTGCCACAATAAACTCCTATTTGTTTCCTTTCTGCTTGTAGTTGCCAAATTGCATTTCTTAGTGGGTTGTTCCCTATTCCTTCAACTCTTCTTTTTGTAGCTTTGGGCTCAGCCAAGGCCCATCTGCTCCCCCTGCCACCTGGCCTACTGATTCTGCCTCCTGTTCCCTTTCCTTCCCTCCTTCTTCAGTGACAAATTGATCCCTAGAGCTGCTTTTCTGCAGGGACAGAGGATCTCTTTGGACTGTGATCTTTCTTGAAGTTGGGGAGGGACAGGATGGCCCTGCCACTCTCACCTAAGCTCCCACAGTGCAAAGAGCAGCTCCAAGCCTAGTGACCTAATCCCTTCTTTGTCAACTCTGGGGGTGTAGTGGGAAGAGACATTCTCTAAATCAAAGAAATAATCAGAGGCTCATTTGCATGCACTATTGAGTTTGGCTCCAGGAAATGCTAATAGCAGAGGGAGTGGGGCCTTCATGCCTCTTTACACAGAAATGTAACTCTATGCCTTTTGCATCTCAGTAGTGCCACTAGAGAAGGAATGACATTTGGGGAGTGAGAATAGGTAGGTCTGAACTCCCCTTTGAGGAGGAATGATGATATATTCTTAACCTTTCCTGATGAAACAGTCTCCTAGCATCTTCAAAACCATTTTCCTTATAAGAGCAGACACAAAGCAAAGCTATTCTGCCCGTGAGTATTGTACTCTTCCTAAGACTGGCACCAAGAACTACCTGGGTTTCCCTCCCACAACATTCTTCCTCGGTTGAAAGGACTAGGAGAATGCCCTGCAACCCCATGAGTCCGCCTGTTTGTTGAAATCAGTTCAAGATCATCCAGGTCTGCAAAATTCAGCTGAAGCAGCTTGTTGCATAATTTACCAGAGAAGAGAGGGCCATCTGGAGAGCCAATCTGGAGAACTCCAGCAAAGGCAGAGTCTCCCCCTCCACACACACCCCTCTTAAGTCATCCTGATTGACTCCCTGCCTATATTAGGCCTCCACACTCCTTGGCTTGTATACTGAAACATTATGGTCCAGGTCAAAGGTCTTGGCCTTCTGGCATGGAACCTTGGCTAAGTACTACCTGACCTACAAATGCCAGGAGCCCCACCTACTATCGCTGTTTAAGGTTCTCAGTCAACTCCCACATGTCTCATCCCATGACATTGTGGGGGCCTGTGTCATTCCAAAGGACAGCTGGTTTACACATATGCAGAGGAGGCAGCTACCCACAAAGGGATGTGGAAAAGCTCTGCCAAATGAAAAAATAAATAAATAAATAAAATAAATAAAAGAACAAGTATGCCTTAACCTTTAGTCAAGAAATAAGTCACTGCTTCCTTGGAGATGAAATCCTTTGTGTTAGAAGAATCTAGTTCTGTTTAGTATAGCACCTGTAAATGATTCTATAGAAATCTTATCAGAACATAGTGTTTTCTCAAGCATTCATATGATCTTTTAAAGGCATCAAGGAGTTTTTTACAGAATGGCTCCTCGATCCATCAAGCCTGGGGAGGAAGCTAAGAAATCAGGGAGGAAGGAGATGTCTTTGAGCTGGCCCCTGCCTGCCTCTTCCAGAGTCCTCTCTCTTCCCTGCACCTGGCCTCCCTGGGGCTCCAGGTGCTGCCTCTGTACTGGCTCCAGTTGATTTGTGTGATTTCCTGCAATGTTCAGCCGCTCTCTGGGCTGGGAAGGAAGGAAACCATGCAGACATCAGTTTACATCTGCTACAGGTATAGGATGAGAGGATGCGATAGAAATTTTCTAATCCTACACTAGGTACTGTTCTTAATTTGCCTTTTCTGATGGGACCCTACATAAATGAGGGCAATGTCTATTGTACAATTAAATCAGTTTAAAAATCAAATACTTTATAGTCTAACATTGAAAACAACATTCTAGGATTAATTTCTTACCAATACAGTCCAAACAATACTTATAAGATTAGATCTTTAAAAGACTGATATAAATTTAAGTCCAGCCATATAACTCGACATCCAATTAAAAATAATCTTTTCTTCCTCATGTGGGCTAAATGGTTTCCTCACAACTAACCTTCCTGTTTCAGCAGTGTAGCATTCTTCTGTGTGTTTCCAGCTCTCCCTACAAGGGCTCTGCTCCTGGGATGGAAGGAAAGGCATATTCAACTTCCTTGCTTGCCAAACCCTGGCCTTGGATGCTCAGCAAGATGATTGATGCAGCTGAGCATGGACATCTACAGTGCTACATGAGCAATGTTTGAACTGTGATTTTCATTCTCAACTGGACTCTTCATTTCACTATCAGACTGGATCCCCTCCTTCACTGATTTAATTTGGAACCACATCTTTTTTTTTTCCTCAATTACGAATTGATTCTAAAAGGGCAAAGCTCAGGGGTTCAGATTAAATCTCTTTCTGATGAAATTAAAGTTTGGGTGTTTGGAGGAAGCTCATTCAAACTACCTTCACCTTGGTTAGTTCCACAAACCATAAGAAAGTTGTCTTTCTTGCCACTTTCATTAGTTTGTTATCTGCTAAGGCAAGCACACTGCTCACATGTCTGGAGATTTTGAGGTGCAGTTGTCTGGTAATGTGCTTTGAGATCCTAGAAAGGTAATTCTGAGTACACCAAAAAGTACAAAGAATCAGCTGATAATCTCTGTGGCTGGGGTTTAAAATCTCCTTTACCTTTTATACCGTGACAGTGGCAGTCTGATGTTGTCATGAACTCCCTTAAGTAAATGCATGAAACCACATAAGATTTAAAAAACAAACAATTATCTTGAAGTATAGCTTCCTCTGAGACAAAATATTCCTCTTGGAATTCAAAAATATAAAAAAAGTAAAAAAAAATGCTGTACTTTTTATTATTATTATTATTATTATTTATTATTAGTACTACTTATTATTTATTTGTGTAAGATGTAAAATTTGGAAATTATAATACAAATATAGGCTTTTTAAAAACATTTTTATTTATATATACCAATTGTGCAAAATGATAAGTTTTATTATGACATTTCACTATATACAAGAATAAGGTTTTAAGTTACCTATAGCTTCAAGTTTAAAAGAAACTTTTTGAACATTTACTCATTTGTAATAGGTGGTCAGTTTGCTTTTTAAAACAATAAAAATCATCAAGCACAGTGTGTAAAACAGTGAACCCAAACTGCAGATTTATTTACTTCACACAGAGTCCTGGAGATATTTCATTGAACAGAACTCAGCCAATTAGGAGACCAGAACCAGGATAGATACTCATTTCATCTAGGGCAACTTTTTAAAAATTTAGAAAATTAGGTTCTATTTTAGGCCTCCTGCCCAGGAATCTCCAAAAACAGGAGTAGAGAATCTACACTTTTTAAGGCTCCTTTGGGACTTAGGATTCTCTGGAATCCCTGGCAATTCATTCCCATCCTCTCCATGCAGAATGCTCTCAAGGGAGATCTCTAACCCTAACTGTTCACTTCAAACAATGCTTGAGTTTGCAGATTCACCTCAAATGTCCCAACCCAGATTAACCCATACTGGCATCCTCATGAGCTATGACCAGAATAGGGTATTTAAAAAGAGAAACGGAGGGGGGGCAACCACTTGATTTCTGTTTAGTTGTATCCTCATCAGATAACTGTTTCCCTTGCTGGTGTGCACAGAATTAGGGCGGGGGTTCCAGCCTGTGGCTGGGCAAAGCAAGAATTCTACTGTCAGGAGATTGGGGTATGTGTGTGTGTGTATGGGGGGGTGTAGATTCTTGGAGTGACTCTCTGGATCTGGATCGTGGGTTTTTTCATCCTCGTGAAGTCAACGTGCTGTGCTTTATTCATTAGCACCTACAAGGGACTAATTGCCATCAGGCATGTAGGTGGAATTCCTGGCAGGGAGCAAGATATGGAATAGGTTTGATGACAACCAATGATCTGCCAAAGCCCTGTCAGAAGGAGAACAGAGCCTTGCTGTCACTCATCCACCCCTTTAAATTCAAATGAAGATGCTTCAGGGTAGGGAGGGGGAGAGGACTGGCACATGTCCAAGTTTGCATTGATGATACTGTACATTTTTTTTTTTTACTGTATATGTGAAAGTCCCTGCTCTTGTCTGTGCTGTTGCTAAAAATAAGTAAAAGAAAGTAAAAGAAATTGAAAACCTGAAGCTTTTGTATCAGGCTAAAATTTGCTCCTTTAAGTATTGTCAGTGGTAAGAGGTGACTGGATCATCTATGATGGGCATTAAGGGGTCTTCTCACTTCCTGTAACTGTCAGCACAGTCACATATGAATAATGTACACATTTCCGTGGGGCTCCTCAGTTTCTCAAGCAGGCTATGATCTACAAAAGACAAAAGCTGCTAGTGCTGTCATGAAACATTCAGAGGCCAGTCATGCAAACTAGATCAAGCTCCTCTGGCAGGAAGCACTTCAAGTTTTGCACATAATAGTAGTTTTCTGTCGTTAGACATACAAGGCATGAGCTGCCTCGCCCAGGGACAAGGAGTAGCAGTATCAGTGGACAGCAATGCTCACATATTTAAGTCAGAACTACTCCCTGATAAACAAGCATGCTTGGAACTCATCCAAGTAATAAATGAGTCCAGCTTCAGCCTTTTCCATGGCCGTTTCTTCCCCTTCTTGTGGCCATTCACCTTCTCCCTGCTATTTTTTGTGACAGGCAGGCAGAGTACCAAGTTCCAGACTCTGCTGTGCCAGATCAGTGGATTCTCAGTAAAGCGAAGGCATGACTCACTGCCTCATGCGGGTTTACTGCAGAACCCCTGGTCTCAAATACACTCAGCCAATGACAGAAAGTGATCCATTCTGAGTAGTTCTGTGGATGAAGAGTTCACATAGTGCCCCCATAGTGGCCATTGAAGTCAGTAATGTCACAGCTGTTTAAAATCATGACAGCAACCTTTTTTTTTTTTTTCTATAAATGTTTTCAAGAAACTTACCCCACTGAAGTTCTTGCTATTTGTTTCACAAGCACTTTATTTTGTTTTTCTATGGTTGGAATGACTACATTTTCTTAAGATGACTACAAATGTTATGCCAGTGACATTTGTAGGTGGAATCAAAACAGTGTTAATTAGTTTTATTGAACAGTTCCCTGACTTTAGCCTGCCTGTTATTAACAAACACACAGTATTATTTTCCTAAGCTGTTAAGTACCAAGTCCCTCCTAGCATAGCTCATCATGTTACCTTAAAGCACCTTTACCTTGAGCTGTAGGCTTGCATAAATCACATATACTCTATAGATGTCTTACTGGGAGAATTGGTGGTCAATGATCTTGCATATCCACTTTCTGTTGCTTTGATTTAGTGATAAAACAGTGATAAAAAATTTATGTACATTTTCTTTCTTTCTTTTTTTTGTTTGTTTTGTTTGTTTGTTTTTTGTTTTTTGAGACAGGGTTTCTCTGTATAGCCCTGGCTGTCCTGGAACTCACTCTGTAGACCAGGCTGGCCTTGAACTCAGAAATCTGCCTGCCTCTCCCTCCCAAGTGCTGGGATTAAAGGCATGTGCCACCACGCCCGGCTGTACATTTTCAAGAAAGTTAACTTCATGACCAAATGTTAGTGATCCCAAATGCAGAGATGGGTTAATGCAGATGGATAAATAATTCCAGCTGTGAAAGTAGGAGAGGCCAAGGGGTTGTCTCTCCTTACCCTTTTGTGCCCTAAATAAAGGAGCATGGCTTAATGTTCTGTGTTTTGTGTATAGAGACACATTCACACATTGCGAAACAGGAGACTGAGTGGGGAAGGGGAACAAAGAGAAGAGAATAGAGGAAAAATGCAGTTGTAAAAAACAACAAACTGGCAAGAACTAGGGTTCCTTTGACAGACCTCCAGCTTAACTTCTTAAGAATGAACCATCAAAAGTCCTCACTTAAATTAGTGTATCAACCCTTTTCCACTGAGCTGCATGAATGGTTCTGGTGGTATTTAAATTAATAAATGGTAGGCTGGTGATTAAGCTGAGCCTCCTACCTAAGGGTAGAGCATAGTTAACAAGAATTTGTTCTGGAACTTAGGTTCCCTCTCAGATTCAACCAAGAACAGTAAACAAACAAACAAGTCAGAGAAAGATTTGATTTGGACCCAATGTTAGTTTGTACAGAATACTAAGATGAGTCTAGACTTTCTAGTATGGACAACTCCTGAGGCAAGCTTTTGTACAAAGTGTTCTGGTGTAGTCTGTGAGGTGGTGCTTGGAAATCTATCTCTAGATATCTACTTCTTAAGGAGTAGGAGAAAACATTTTGTATAATACTTAAAATAAAGATGGAAATATTCTTACTGAAGAACAAGTACTTTTATAGGTTTGGCTTTGTTTTAAAAATTAGCATTATTTCATTTCAAAAATTTTTGGTTGCAAACAGTATTTTGAATTCTTTTACTATGTAAAGTATTAATGTTTTCTTGAGCAATTATGCTATTAATCTCAAATTAGCATACATAAGAATGGAATTCATTTAGGCATTTTTATATATTTGTGCCATTAAACTTTGCTCTAGTGTATCTCCCTTGCCCACTGTACTCTTGAGGAAGTTTTGAAGCCGTGGGAAGATGAATTTCCATCAGCCTCTGCTTCATATGAGTCCTGCTTCATTAGAAGTTTATCACATGACCAGGCTGCCTTGTAAGCCACTATCTGAATTTATGTCATTTTAGCTCATATAAGTCACAGGGAGCTCAAATATATCTGTATGTCTAAATTATGTGTCTACTGATGTGGCTGGAAATGGAAGCTAAATTTTGTTTTAAAAACTTTCAAACTAACTCTGTGATAGGTATAAGATTAATAGGCTTATAATAGGATTAGACACATATTTCTAATATATCAAACTAGTATTTTCTTACATATGTTTGGGGATAAAATCTATGCAATTTGGTTGGTTGCATTGAAATTACACAGATAATTCAATCAATATGTTCTCAGAGGTTGTTCTTGCCTTTTCTCCATTAAACATTAATTTCTTTCCCGATCCCGCTGCTCACACACATGCAGTATAAAGTCACTGGTTGATCATACCTTAATATAGTTGCCAAACCCAAGAATAGAAGGGTAGAAATAAGGAGAAAATTAACTTCGAAATTTAGAAAGGACTAGGTAATTTGAAAAACAGTTTGTTTAAATTAGGATGGAAATACAAACTGGCTTACAACTTGCCGATTATGACGCCAAAATATCCTATAAAGAGTTTAGCTCTCTGAACTCATTCCTGTTCGACAGTTTGACTCAGACTCTTCCCTCACCTTGGACTGTGTGAGCTCTTGTCATACAAACTGGCCTTATCCCTAGGTCACTGGGAAAGCCCTCTGCCTCCTCTCCCACCTTCAGTGATGCCTGAAATACTTTAAGTAGGAGACCAATCAATCAATTTTGCCTCCACAATATGAGTAACAGCTAGACCTATATTCATACAAGATGAAAACTGAAATCAGACATTTCCTAAGGCTGCAAGTATGTATGGGACAATGAAAGGGAGGGGTGGTGTGCACAGGTGTTCCCTAGGCCAGAAGGCATGGCAGCTGTACCAAGTCTTAAGACAGGAAAAGAAGTTACAAATTTCAGAGCCAAATGCCATCTATGTCAGTTTATCCAAGAAATGAAACTACATCAATGAGCTCATAATACAAAGAAACTAGTATACTGGCACTTTGTGCTGTTGTAAAGGCATTAAAATTATAATCAAATGTGAATTTCACAAATATGCAATGCCCTGCCCCACCTGTGTCATGTATACTAGGCTTGTCACTAGCTCCCTATGTAGACAGTATTACCCAGAGTGCCTGGGCCTTGGTAAGTAGGGGGATCATAGGAATGCTAGTTTCTAGGTACTGATGATCGACCCCAGGCTTCAGTGCCTACAAGGCTCTACCAAGGGAGCACCAACCCTAGTCCAAATCTCATAAGAATTCTAAGAAAAAAGATTCAGTATATTCCTTGTAAACCAACTTAAATCCTCCCCTCAAATCAGTTGTAAATGCCTAGAAACATCTTTCCACTTAACTGCAAATCCCATAGCCAAAAAACAAACAAACAAACAAACAAACAACAAAAAAAAAAAAACCCAAAAAAGCAAATGAAAAAAACATACAAGCATAAGAATTATAATAAAAATTATCTACCGGAGTGCAAAGTGATACCCCAAGACTTCAGCAAATTGGTGTTCAAATTCAGACAGTCTTTGGTGTTTGTTTTTTCCAAGACTACTACTAA
This sequence comes from Mastomys coucha, assembly GCF_008632895.1. Lineage (NCBI taxonomy): Eukaryota > Metazoa > Chordata > Mammalia > Rodentia > Muridae > Mastomys > Mastomys coucha. The sequence continues at coordinate 20,890,160 of NW_022196913.1, read as the reverse complement.
AAATTATAGTGATGAAAAATATAGCTAACATGTTTACATACATAAACATAAATTGTTTGTCTGCTGATTCTTATAAAGGATCAAATAAATAATTAGTGAGTAGAATGCTAGTAACAGCTAAAATTCAGTCAGAAACCAAAAGTGCTTTGCATACATATTTTTCATATCTTGAGGTAGGACAATTTTAAATTTACAAATCAAAAAGTTACTGTGTTAGCCAATCAATGTTCACTCATATTATAAAAGTGCATAGCAATCCGAAGAAAATGCTATGTTGCTACAAAATAAAAATACTTGTGAAAAAGCTATAGTGGTGATACGATTACTATCAATACTAAGTCTCAGTGCCTTACTTGTATACCTTCCTTGCCCTTGAATTTTATGCAGTACTATTTGTGATAATGCACATGTATATGTTTGTAATAGACTTCACAAATGAGTTTCTGTTGACTGATCAAGCAAAATAATGGTTATCACATACCTATTGTGGTAGTTTTTAGCATAAACATTACATGCACAAAAAGCAAATCCTTAAGTAAATTAATTATGTACTCGAATAAGGACAAAGGGTAGGCCTTTCAGTGGAAGAAGTGGTACAATATAGTCAACTTGCCACCAGGTCTCCGACTGGTGACCACTTGGAATGGTATTGTATCTGCTCTCTGAGTTGGTATTTGCTTTGGCAAACCCAGCACTCAACAACAACTATATCAGGCCAACCTTGGTGAGTGACAGTCCATGTTGTCCAGCCCATTTATAATCTATCTCTCTGCCACCATGGCCACTTTCTTCATGGGCCATTACTATCATGGATAGTAGTAGGGATGACTGGGAAAGCAGACTGACTATCCAGAGAGCAGGTTATTGTATATGTACTTTCTTATTTAACTTTTCTTCAGCTGAAGTCACCTTTTGATGGGGATTTATATGGGGCACAAGTATCTTCACATCCTTTGTCCATTTGGAGAGGTCTTTTCACACACTACTTCCCCTCACCAGTTTTCCAATCGTGCTTTTTCTAAGTTCCTAACCACCTACCCAATCCATTGTCATTGGCCTATGAATCAGTGAACAATTGCGTATCTGGCCATTTCTCCTTTAAAACAAAATATATGGGGATGCTTATTTTTCCAAATTCTGCCCACTGTGAAAGACTCTTCTATAGTGTCTTTCAGGTTTCCCCAGAAATGGGTTATTATGGTGCAGCTATCAATTTTGGGGTAGTGTGTACATAACATGCAGAATCATCAGTAAACTAGACCCTTGTCTTTTCTTCCTTAGTCAACTGATCGTGGGATATACCCCATGAGACTATAGATACATGGCATGGAATATAGGTGTGGCCTAGATTAACGGTGAATCTTCTCACTTCAAAAGATCTCTATAAAATATGTATCATCTCATCTTAAAGATCTGGATTAGAATGGAGTTTTCCCACTCAAATGATTTAATTAAGAAAAATAAATCCCATGGGGAATACCTACTGTTTGGATTTTTAGTTAATTCTGGATATAGTCAAGTAAACAACAAAGAGTAACCATGATTCTAGTTATATAAATGAGGCATAATTTCTGAAATCCTGTTTCAACTGGCAAGTGACCTTTATTCATTTTTGATATTGCATTACAATTGTATTCTTATGTAAGAAGGTCGATTTTTTTTGTTTATTTTGGTCCTCAAGTTTATTTCTAAATATTGATATTTTGATTGTTTAAATTTCTCTCTCTGTGTGTGTATGCTTGTGTGTGCATGCCTCCGAAGGCAAATTGCAGTAATTTCTCCTTCTGCCATGCACTCATGTTAGCATGTTGTATTAGTCACTTGTCTTATAGCAATGACAAAATACCTGAAGCCAGACACAAAAAGGAAGGAAGGGTTTACTCTGCCTCACAGGTCCACAGTGCAGGCCATCATGAGAGTTCATGGAAGTAAGCTGCTTTGGGCACCAGTCAATTTACATCCTATTGTCAGAAAGCAGGAGGTGAATGCTGGTGCTCAGTGACTTTTCTTCCCTTCTACCCAGTTGGCGCTTAGGTTTGTTCTTCCAATCTCAACTCTCCTAATGGAGAGAGCTCTTCACAGACAAGACCAAAAGTTCAAACCCTTGGGAGAGTCTAGATCTCAACAAAGGCAATCAATATTAACTGTCACAATAGGCATGGCCGTAGCTTACAGGCTGAGCTTCAATTCCAAATCATATTGTTTGTTTTTCTATCAAGCAAGGACAAAGTTCAAAAGGAATAATAAAAAGATCCCCATGACTATATATGTAAGTCGCGAAATAATGAAGGCAGTAGTGGGGAAGGTCTACCTTCCACTTTTTCTTTGGAGACACTGAAAAATAGATGCAATTTTAAATTTACCAAGGACTTTTGGTAAAAGACCCCTACACACAGCACAACAGGAATTTCTTAGAGCCAAATGATCTATGTGGCATAGCTCTTACTACTTCATTTTCTCTCTTAGAAAGGATCGACCTGTTGGTAAACACTTGGATGAATATGTTTTGTGATGTTTACAGGTGAGAACTGCAGGTACAATAAATAAAACTGTAAAGAAGCAACTATTGAATGACTCAAATCTGAAACCCCAGAACTGTATGTAGTAAGGGCTTATTCCTCAGCTGCTGGCACTATTGGTGTTTTGTGTACCAATATGGAAGTGGGACTACATTGTACAAGTAGATTTTTGAGGAGCAATAAATGTACTTTGCTGTTACCACAAGCCAAGAGAAAACAGGCCAACTGAGCACAAACTAAAATCTCTGATATGTGAGCCAAATAAATCTTTCTTCTCTATAAATTGATTTACTCATGTATTTTTGTCACAGTGGTAGAAAACTGATTATAATTTTAAGATTGATTTCTTTAGGCTGCCTCCCCCAGCATTTTAGATTAGTAAAACTGTTCTAAACAGGTCAAATCTATTTTTAATTACTTATAAAAAACAACATAATGTGTTAGTGAAATGTACATGGTTACTTTGAACAGACTCTTTTGAGTCACTCTGTCAGGTGATACTCTGACAGTAGCTGTCTCCTGGCTCTGGTTTTCTAAAATACATAATTCTAATAGCAGGAGACAAATCATCAGGGTCTTACAGTTTGGAATTTGATTTAGAGTAATAATAGAGAAGTGTTCAATGGGGATCTAAAGGAAAGCATATAGACCTTGCTCTCAGTATTATCTGTGACTTGGATTCATTTCAGGCTTATAATCATAGAGCAGAGACCTAGCTGTTAAACAGATGACCCACAGCTGAATGACATATGAAAAGAGGGTTCCTCATGATATGGTTAGGCACTCAGATATTTTAAAATAATGTTTCATTCAAGTTTCAGGTATAAAACATATCCTCAACATCAACAGTCCGTTGGGTATCATGACCAAATACTTAAATCCCAGTCATTTACTAGACTGGCTTCCTACAAAGATGAACTCTACCTGGGAATACAAGAGTTCTTTCAGATGCCAAGGAAAGAACTGTGCTTGACTTTGCTAATACTTTTTATTTTCTTTGTATTGGCATTTCTTCATGGTTGCTTGGGGGGATTACTACAACTTGAAAAAATGAAAATAGTATTTAGTTGTAAAAGGGAATAAGAAAATATCTGAGAGTACCTCTGAGGTTAATAAGGTGGGATGGTGTCCAGCTTCAGGCTACAGACACATGAAGGAATGAAGATGTGTTATGGCTTCTGAGAGAACTGGACTCTGAGAATAGTCCACTTTTCTAAGTTGATGTTGATTGTAAAGTAAGCTTGCAGAGACATACATCTGAATGCTTGCACACACAAGCACATAGATATAGGCTATATGACATTTTAGAATGCTATATTTTTATAACTGTTTTTGAAATCACTGCTTGGAAAAATCTATTTGAATTGCCAGAGGGTACTTGATTGGTAGACTTGATTTATAAATAAGGCACCTAACTACTTCTAACTTCGGCATTGCACTAGCTGTATATTAGAGCTGAATATTATGAATTAGGTAGCAACAATTTAAGGTACTTTTGATCCCTGCAAAAACACTTGTTTCCAGAGAGGAGACAGTTCAGTTACTTCCATTATATTCTTGATCAGTTTTACTGTGCCAGTGGCCTCCTGATATTTCCTTACCTTTAGCAAGCACTTCAGTAGTACTATGTGTAGGAGAGATTATTCAGAGATCATCATAAGTATGAATTTATCCTATCCTTATAACAACCCTAGATATTATATAATACCAGTAACAGCGTGCTCAATTGAAGCATGGATAATTATACTAAGTGAGCCTTTTAACCATCATTTTACACATAACAGTGTATGTAACCTCTGCATTAATGATTAATACATGTTATCTAATTAATATACACTTATATTTTATATATAGCTAAGCCACCATTGCATAAATTACCCATTATTCTAGCCTCATAGGTCAGGACTCAATCATATGTTGCATACATACCAACTTTCCACAGTGATGTAGCTAAGCTCTGGCATGCTCATCTTTCATAATAAAGTTCCTGTTTGTCATTCTTGCTGTTGGGGAAGTCTGTGGCTCACACAAAGTATTGATTTTACATCCTGCCCCTGAATTAGATATTGATCATCCAAAATTCTCTACAAAATATTTAGTGATGTAGAAATTCTAAATAGAGGTGGTGCTAATGTCAATCTACTTATTTTTGAAACATCTCTTGGTCCCTTTGTAACTTCATCTTCACCTTTCCCTAGCAACCAGCTCTGTGACAGTGGCATAGAGATGGATACCACTTCTTTTAGATATAAAATTTGTAGTACTATATCTGTCCCAAATCAGTCCATAACAAATTTAGCTCTGATCTTATTTTCAACTTAGAAAAATCCCTCAAGTGTTGCTTTTAGCTTAGATTGCACATTAACAAATTATGTGTAATTTTCAATCAATCAGCGATATCAATTTCAAAATGAAATTACTAATGCTGAATTCTCTTCAGTTTCACAGCCATTTGTCACTGAGTCAATAAAAAAACACGCACTGAATTTAAATCTCACTGTTAAAGGTGTGTGTGTGTGTGTGTGTGTGTGTGTGTAAGTGTGTTTGAGAAAGAAAAAGAGAGTGTGTATGTGTTTGTATAACTTATTTTCAATAATGTAGTATCATTAAGTAATCCTCAAAGATCACTGTAGGAAGATAACAAAAATAATGAATTTGATTTGAGATATTTTGATTCTGAAGTGTCTCTAAGAGACACCCATGATCTGTTATGAATTTAAAACAACTCTAATGCATTTTAAAATGTTAGCCTTGTATTCACAAGATGAAGTAGATTGGAAATGTACTTGAGAGTTTTTGTATTACATCAAAAAAACTCATCAGACAAAGGTACCATGTGCCTAGGTTGAGATGGTTCTTAGGAACTGATATTGACAAAGATAATTATTTTACAAACAAGGATTTTAAGCTATTCCCCAAGTCCAGGAGCCAAAGCCTATAACTCAACTTTAGAAAGGATCTGGTGATAATCAAAGAATATAAAGTAGTGGTTATAAGAACAGCTGAGACCGGGAGAAATGAAAATGGATGCACAGGAAAGGTCAGAACAAAGAGGAATGTGAATGTCCTTATAAGAAAGTAGAGGTAATCTTAGAAAGTTTTGCTTGTGTCTTTAATTTCTTCTGGAAACAGAAGCCAGTATAACACAGCAGGATGCTAAACTGAATTTGATGAAATAGGAAATTATAAGGGCATACCTGTTATGTCAATGAGTACCCATAAATCCAACTCAAACATCTCCTCTGCAAAAGGCTGAGAGTATGAGTTAGCTTTATCCTGTCACTCAAAGGACAGATTTTCTTGCACTCTGAGGGCTTCCTGTGTTGGGAACAGCAGAACAGTACACTTTTAGATCAGGCACAAAGAAAGCATATATTCTATCACAAATTCATGGAGTTCATAAGCTGAACTAGTCCAGCTGAGTATATAACACCAGGTACAGGAATGCTAATCTGACACTACACCTTCATCTTTAGACAAAACAAATCAAATTCCCAAACACAGGCTTTTATCAGCCCATGACACACTTTTGTTTCCCTCCACCAATCCTCAGGTTGTAGTACAACATTTGCAGGCACACTTCAGCAGGACTTATTATTCACCCAAGAGATACAGAGCAAATAACCTACAATCCTCATTCCTGTGAGGCTTTTGGTTGGGCTGCTGGAAGGACACTGGTTTCTTTTTGTTTGTTTGTTTTGTTTTTTTTTCCACATACCTATAAAGAAGGGCAATGTTGAAGATAGTATTCAAATAACATACTTTCAGGAAACAAAAAATGGACTTTCTGGAGTGTCCCCACAACATTTGCTCCCGTCTCAGCCTCCCAAGAACTCAGCTCCTACCTTGAGTTAAGACAAGGCATTCATTCTTGGTTTCCAAATTGAAGACACCATCTGTATGTAGAGTTGGAAATTTCTGTAGAATATTAATGCAAGAATAGTAATTCCTTGGAAGAAAAGGGGAATGCAGCATTTGGGAACATACTTTGAGTGTTTTATGCAAATCTATGACATAATGTATGGGGTCAGTGTGATTACCATACCTGAGTCAAGATATGAAAGCATGCAAAGCAGATTTCATCTCCCTGGCTCTAGAGCTCACACTTCTCCCATTATATCTTAGTCTTCCAGTAGAATTGTACTTCTCCATTTCTTGAAGTAGGATTTACACAGTAACTTTTGACTTAAATACATTAAAATGTCTTACTTTATACACAAAGCTTCATAAGTTATTAGACTAATTATATTTTAAATCACAATGAGATACTACTACACACAAGGAATGGAAAAGGAAAGAAAACCAAAAGCACATGAGAAAATTCTGAGCAAGTACAGATAAAGAATTAGACTGGCATGCTTAGACCTTGCCAGTGGGAACTCAGCAATACCTTGCCTCTGTTTCAAGAGTTTGGCAGTTTATTCTGATGGTAAACAAAAGTTAACAGCCAGGATTTCATTTTTAAACATTTTTCCATAGGTAATTGGAAATCTTTTAAGTGCATGCATTCTTATAGCAACACTTACATCAGCTTTCTAAATTCAACAACTTGAAACTACACAAACTGGGTAGCATGTCTACATACTAGGATGACACTTCAAAGTATTGAGAGAATGATGCAATAATATGGGGGATCTCAAGTTCATCATGTAAAATGAAAGACAGCAGACAAAAAAGGGCATATACTATGCTTTCATTTATATGGATAGAAAGGCAAAAACTATGGGGCAGAAATCAGATCAGTAGTTACTAGTGTCTGGGATGAAAGAAGAGAATTGAGTCCATGTATGAAACACATGAAATATTTTGTACCTTAATTTTAAGGTGGCTACATGAGAGTTTATAAAATCTCGGACTATGCTATAAAAATGACAGATTTTGTTGTATGTAAGGTACAGATTATTTTTAAAAGTACAGAATAATATAACTTTAGAAAGTGGTTTCTTTATACATGTTTACTTCAAGAATCCTTTATAATATACATATGCACATAGAGAGATAAAAAGAGAGAGACAAACACCTTTGTTTCTAGAAAAGTATATTTCAATAGAAAACTGAATGTTGATGTTTAAATGTCTTTAAGCGATTCCTGGTTTGCCCTTTTAACAAATCCCACCCACAAGGTACCACAAAATTTTGTAATATGAGTGAGGATACCAGAAAACAATATGCTAGTAATTTGTTCCATCTCCCATCACCCTGTTACAGATGCAGACAAAGCCTCGGAGTGTGAAAGGATTTGAGCCTATTATGAAGATTAATGGAAACACAGATGGGGTCTCATGAAGAACTAACAGCTTCATATGAATTGCAGTGGAAACAATTGTCTTAGAGTCATGTGAACTTCTATAAAAACTAAGTTACAATGCAGTCTCAACTGCCCTCCAGCACGGCTTGACAGCCTTTGGGGTCTAAGAGCAGAGGACTCAGAACAGAGATTTATGCCATAAATTAACCTCTTGTAGGCCCCAGTGGAATATCTTGAGAACCCTTTGACCATATGTAAATGTACTTCTGTCACTACAAGAGAGCATTCTGAAAATGAGGTGGAATGGGGTGTAGGACAGAGAGGATTTAATAAAACAAACAAACAAAAAAACTTGTAAAAATAAAAATTTAAGAGCTGTTTCGAAATTCTAAAACTTACTTCATGTCCCAGTGGTGTCTAAACATGCTTGGGGCCATCGTTTAAATTTTTTTCCAACCAGTGGGGTGTGCTTTTTAAATTACTGAAGACTTCTAAACATAGTCAAGCTTTTCATCTGTGAAAAGTGCAAGGTTTTTTTTTTCCTGAGAATTCCTGCTTACCATACCTAGTATTCATTTTATAAACCAGCTGAGACCTTTAAGAAGATGTGGTATAAATAACATCAATGATGACACTGAGAAATCTTAAAATGAAGAACAGGCCAGGATCAGAAATTCTTTTTCAAATTTGTCTTAACAAACCACACAAGGTATTGAATATTACCAAGCAACTCCTGCATTTTCAAAGGACCACAATGTTTTTCTCTCTGCTCACATATTTTTCAAGGTCCTGCAAGTCAGTTAGCAGAAAGACTCACGTGAGACCCTCTGACATTGGAAGAATTTGAAAAGCCAACAAACAGGCAGAGACAGGCATGGTAGAAGCTTCTGTGCATTTTAGAGCTTCTACCAGTATGAACAAAGCTTTTTTTTCTAATCCCAGGGGCAGAATTTCAAAATACAGGCTTTGCTGGAATATTTATCTAGTTTCTCAACACCTGACTAAAGCCAAGTCCTAACCTCAGAAAATAATTGGTCCTTTAAAAGTGGTAATTCTAGCATCTCTAACAGGTGAATCGTTGAGATGTGCACACACACATAAACCAAACAAAACAGAGAGAAAATGGAGTGTAAGAAAGGTCTGTAATGCTACTGCTCCTTCATTGGTACCTACAGGCAGCTGAAGCCATGTTAACAGCTACACAAAGAGTTTAATATGTCAGAACCCAGTTCCACTCAGACACTAGCATTTCTTTTGGAGTATAAGTAAAGAATAAGTAAAGAAACTGGGAGAGATCCTTTTCTTTGAATGGTTTGTTTCCTGAGTTAAATCTACTGTTTATTTTGGCCTTGAAGACATGTTCAACTTGTAGTGTAATTTAGTCTTTCAGTCACTGTAACATTTCCAATTATTCTTGAGTATATCTCACTGTGTGTACTGCAGGCTTTGTCCAAGAAGCACCGAGTTCTTCTCATTCACTGATACTCATGAGCTTTGGGAGGACTTTCAAAGAGGAAAACAGATATTAGTACATTGCCAGCTGCTGAGTTCAACTGTTGGGTGGTCTTTCTGTCAACATTGTCCGGTGACTTCCATGATATTTCTGCCCACCTCTTGAATCTCAGATTATGGAAGAGCTTCCTGAAGGGACCAGATATAGAGAAAAATCTTTCTTCATATCCTCTTGGACCATAACAGGAACAGGATGGAGACTAGCACCTGTTCTACGGTTCAGAGATGTTTGCTGTCTGCATTTGCTATCAAAGATTTCTACAGCCATCCCCAAGAGGGATCACAGAAAGTGTGTTCCAGGCTATTAAGACCTATCATGTCTCTTCCTACTGAGACCTCAGCTGGCAAGATTTGTCTGGAGTCTTGGTGGAACAACTGTCCCTATGAGATCTAAAGCCAAGAATTTTCTCCCAGAAAGGCAGGAGTCTTGGCCTGGGTGAACTCTAGCTTTTCCACTGCCTAGAGACAAAGAGTAGTGGCCTGGCCTACATGTTCTTCTGATCCCCTGCAAGGTTTGCCTGCAAGTCCTGCTGCTTAGTCCTTATTCGAAGAAGGAGTTGCTGAGTGTTTCCTGTGATTTCCAGCTTCTAGTTTCTGGTTTGCATAGAAGTTTACCCCCTCTGCCTTGTGGGACTATTTCACGTCCTGGACTCATTCAATTGCCCTGTAGGTAGGGAATGATCCCCCTTGTGGAAGAGGATATGAAGAATTTCTTTTACTTCTTTTTTATAATTTATCTATTTTATGTGCATTGGTGTTTTTCAGGCATATAGTTCTATGGGTATCAGATCTTGTAGTTGTGAACTGCCATGTGGGTGCTGGAATTTAAACCCAGGTCCTCTGGAAGAGCAGACAGTGCCCTACCCCTGAGCCATCACTACAAGCCCAAACACAGTCTTCTTAAAATTTGAAAATCTGAAATATGTCTTTCTTCACCTTTGGGTATTTGGCTGTGGTCAACCCACTTGGCTTTTACAGATTTTTCTCAGTTCCTGTCCTCTTCAGATCCACTTGTAACTCAAAATATTGACTTTAGTAGTACCAAAGTTAGTATAATGCCTCAAAATGACACATCTAGTAATTCCTTATCTGGGCTAGAGCAAAGATTAGGCCTTGCTTTTCTTCCACCACCTAGAAAGGCTGTTTTGCCCAGGGATGAGTAAACTATCAGTTAACCAGACATATCATCCATTACGCCTACAAAGAAAAGCAGTTTCCACCAGTATAAGTGGGAATGTAGGGACTAATTCTGATGCTTTGATCAGTAACCTGTGTGCCAGAGCTGAAGGTCCTGTTCCCCAATTGGTTCTTGATCAATAAAGATTCTAATGGCTGAGCTGCGGAGGCAGGACTTTCAGGATTCCATAGGAAGGAGATACAGGAGGAGGAAAGAAATTTTGCCATGCTTTGGAGGGAGAGTGAGTCACCGGCCATGTGACATCTCTGGTAGAGTGGCCTTTGGCCACTTCCCCTACTGAGCCTGGAGTAGCAGGAAGATTAGAAATACAACTAAACTGAGGCAGATTTAGGTTTCTGAGCAAAGAGAAGGTAACTGGGCAACTAAGTTGGGGTACAGATTTAGAGGTGTTGAGTTAGGACTAAAGGTAACTGAGCAACTAAGCTGAAAGCATATTTAGAGTTGTTGAGCTGGGAGTGAAGATAAAGGCACTCCAGCTGAGAGAGGCTTAGAAGATTTGTGTGTGTGTCTTTCATCCTCAGAACCAAGGAAATCTGGGTGGGGCTGGTAGTGCGGTCTGCCCAGAGCTTTAAAAAAACATCAGGGTAGTAGAAACTACATGCTACATGGGAAGAAGGCTATAATATAATGTACTTTATAAAACAATCATTTTCCTTTGTGGGAAGGAAAACAAATATTATGTATCTGATATGAGTCTCAATGCAAAGATTATGATAGAAAACAGAGGAAATGTAGTAAGTGACAGGTTACTGGGAATCAAGTGGCTTCTTAGTGCAAGATTCAGTTTATCTTGAAGGCATCAGTAGCCTCGGGGAATGATATTGAACGGGACAGAACTGAGAAAAAAAGGCTTGCTAAACCTTGCAAGACATTAGGCATTTTACGATAGAGCAGATACCCGTGTCACTGTGATTTGTAAATCCCCTAACTCTCTCCACACATTCATTCATTCACTTTTTACCACATTTCCCTTCTCATATATCACAGAACAAATCTATTTTTGCCATAAGAGAATATTTCAAGGATGAACATTACTTAGCATTTTTTCTTTTAGTATCTAATAAAATTTGTATGCAATCCAGAATGTATTTTATTTGAAAAGTGATCTTAAGATCACTTCAACTCTGATAATTTTTACTTCCTTACAGATTCCATAAAAGAAGTAAAAAGTTTACAAAATCTTTTGGATGAGAGTAAGAACTCCAGTTTTATAGCCTGGGCAATAAATTTATATCAATACAAGAAGTAATTGCCTTTGTGCTCATCTTCTTAACAACTGTGCCATATCACCAGCACTCAACTGTGCCCCATCACCAGTTCAGTACTGCACCAGATCACCAGATCACAACAGCACCACATCATCAGCTCACAGCAATGGGAAAAAGGAGCTATTTGTAGCTGGAAGTTTCATAGATTAATCAAGTGATTAATGAATTGGAAATTATTGAAGGAAGATGAATTATAACCCAGGACATAAAATGAGATATTTTAGGAGTGCACAGAGATGGTAGGGAGAGCAGTAGCCCAAGAGCAGTATCCATCACTTCAGTCATGCTAGAACAAGGCTGTGCTTCAAGCCAATATGCTGACCTGGGAGGAAGTGAGCTTGAATTGTTTTGCTTTTTGTGTTTTTTAATTTTTTTTCAGATTTCACTTTTTTTTTTTTGTTCCCCTGGCTTCTGAGGATAGTACCAATTCATCACTATTATCTCATTTTAGACTGTATAATTTAGCTGTTTAGTCTTATATTTATATTTAAACATGTACTGTTTATTCCTTTACCAACACTTCCCCACTTGTCTTATAATCTCATCTGATAATAGACCCATACAAGAGTAACTGCAAACAATGCATTTCTCTCTCTCTCTCTCTCTCTCTCTCTCTCTCTCTCTCTCTCTCTCTCTCTCCCCCTCATTGTCTGAGGTTTCTGCATCCCAGAAATTGGGAGGTCAGCAGAACACAGGGATGATGAGTGAAAAT
>NW_022196913.1:20832661-20877693 GCF_008632895.1 Mastomys coucha | reverse complement strand
ACCAGGCTGGCCTTGAACTCAGAAATCTGCATACCTCTGCCTTCCAAGTGCTGGGATTAAAGACGTGTGCCACCACTGCCAGGCTCAACTTTACATTCAATTAACCAATAGACTCTAGTCATATCAGTTACTCCCAGAGTAGTGACTTTATCAATTGGTATGGGCAGAGGTATTGTGACTTAATCAACACTAATGATTCCATCTATCAATAGTGTTGCATTGGGAATTTGTTTCTCTAACATGAATTTGTGGATACATTCAAACTATACACCCACTCATTTTCATATCATAATCCATTATATCAATTTTATTCTCCCGAAATACATCTTTGCCCCATTTATTGTAATACTGTATAACTATATGAGTTTGTAATATGTTATTTAAATCCCCAGAAGATAAATGGTCATTTTAGGCTTTCAAAGGAAAATGTCAATCTTCAGTACTCATTAATATATTCTATTTTATACAAGTAAAATTCATATCTTAGATATTACTAAGATTTAGTAGGATGAGTCTTATTTACAACAACGATGAAAAAAGTCAAGATCTTTTTTTTTAAAGGCATATAGTATACAAACAGGGTTGTGCAGCGAAAGCACATTGATATCAGATGCTGACAAATGGGAGAGAACGATATGCTGCAGCGAGACACTAGAGACTAGGGTTATGAAGTCCTGCATCTGCTTAGGCACAGCGCTAGGCCACTAAGGGAGGTGCTCCCCAATGCGGTCACCAGGCAGGTGTTGGGCCTTAAGAAGCCTTGGGACACCGATCCCATCATGGGAAAGTGTAGTCTGAGGCGCTGGACAGCCAGAGCTGGTTTGGGGTTCCCCTGGCGTGTGATGAGGCCAGGTACTTCTGGTTCTTGGGCTCTCAGACACCCAGGAGCTGCTAGGAGCCGCGAAAGAGCTGAGAACAGAGTGGGGGCCAGTGGGCTGAATCTAGTCGGGCGGGGGAGAGGGTAAAGGGGGCTCTAGCTGGTCCTGAGGTGGGAGTTCTTGGCTTGATGGCTTTGGGTTTTGCTTGAAATTGGTGGCGGCAATAATAATTGCATTTCTTTTTTCCTTTTTCTTTCTTCCTACTTCTTTTCTTTCTTTCTTTTTATGTTTTATTTGATTTGATTTGACTACTCAGTGAGAAAAGTGAGACTGCCTTGGGGGGTCTGATAGCTGTTTCTTCTTCATCCCATTTCATTGATTAGAGTTGAGGCCAAAGTAAGATATTACCCTTTGCCCCAGAATCCTTTGGATTCTTTTACTTTTGAAGGATTCTGCTATTTTTCTTAAATGAGAAATGTAAGGACTCAGAAAGAGTTATAATTTGTTGAGTGTAATTAAAAAAAAATAAAATCACTCTTGCTCTTTTGCCCAGGACCACGCTCCCAGCTTAGCTCCAAGATTACACTCCAGCCAGTCTCACTCAGTTCTGCCAACGGCCAGCTGGCCATTTTTCCCAGGAGCTGTAATTGCTCCCCCAACCCCTCACAGCTAGTTTCCCAAAGCCGCCAATGACCTCCCTGACTGCCCTCTTTCTCCTCTTGCCCACTTAACTCTGTGGATGGAAATCACTAGACAATTTTAATATTTTAAACTCAATGTCTGGGCAAAGAATGTCCTGCCCTAATCTTATCAGCTAATCTATTCTAGCCATCCACGGGTGGTGGAGGCTGTTGCGTTCAGTCCCCCAAGATCTCATACAACTGTTGTGTCCTCCAATTGTTCCAAAACCTGGTCCGAATTCCTTTTTCTCTCCCTCATCTCTTCCTCCTGGGATGCAGAAGTTCCATCTTTTCCCCTTTGCCCAGCAATTAGCTTGCACCTCCTTTATTGACACAATCAAGAACCAATTAGGAAACTGACATCTCCCTCTACAATAATTGTCACATAGACTTAATATCAATGCAAGGAGAAAGAGGGGAAATTGACATCAGAGGTTATGTATTGTTAGATATTATGCAGTCCTTCAGTGGCCAGTAATGAGAAAATGAAAATGCCTTGAAAAATGACATTCCCCTGAGAAGAACACACAAGGACTGTGGAGAGTGTGGTGTTCCTGGGGTTTTTTGGTTGTTTGTTTTTGTTTGTTTGTTTGTTTGTTTGTTTTTCTCATAATGCAGACATACATGCACACACAGAGAGATGGAGACAGAAACAGAGATGGAGAAATTCAACTAAAGAAGAAAACTCAAGACTGTTATGCAGTTCTAAACACAACGAAATAAGTAAATAAATAAATTAATAAATAAATAAGCAAACTTTGCACCTTTGTTGGAGTAGTAAGAAAGTTGGTTGTAAGCTCATAGCTTTGTTATTTTGAGAAGATTGTATAATTACTAAGAGGCTGTTGTTATCAAGAGTTAAAGAGGAAACAACACTGAGAGTTGTAGATGTTTTTACTGAATTGTTCTCAGTATTCATGAAAATAACATGAAAAATAAGAATGATGTTATAGATGGCAGAAAGAGACAAAGAGACAGATAGATAGACAGAGAGACAGAAAGAGGGAGACAGAGGAAGAAAAGTTCTGTGCTCGAGGAGCCTCAGATGGCACTTCAGAGAGAAGATGGGGACAGAGAATTATAAGTAGGTCTTTCCTTTTATAACATTACCACAACACTGAGCATTCTGCCTGGCTCATAGTCATATTTAATAAATGTCTTTTGTGTCCCAAGTGAGAATAATTTCCCAATAAAGCTATATAAAACATGTACAATATGATGGTGACAGTTTATGGGATGCTTTTGTTTCATCACAAATCTAAGATATCACTTTAAACAACAACTTTTTTATGATCACAATTAATAACATATTTTCAGTCCATCTAATATTCCCAAGGGTACCATTTCCCAGATTGTGTGTAAAGCATTGGGGATATAGAGACGAACGGAATCTGTCTTTGTTCTCAAGTTCCTCACTGTCTTGTGCTGTGACCTTTACTCTTAGGAAACATGTCTGAACTGTACGGGTGCACTAAGCAATAGCTGCCATACTCATGGAAGAATGTGTGATCGTCAGGATAAACACAGAGACAAGAAGGCAAGAACTCCAGCTGAGAGTCATTCACTGTATCAGGACCATGATTCTTAGAGCAAAAAGGAGGTGGTGTTGGCCATAAGTTGTTTTCACAGTTTAGGAGTACAACTTTATTCTGCAAATCATGAGACTGAGGTATAGAAATATGAAATACTTTGTCAAAGTCAAGAATGTAATAAATGGTAGAGCATGGAGTTTAATGTAGGCAATTTGGTTACAAAGTCCCAAACTTTGTATAGCAAATCAGCATGTAGTTGTGTCCTAATCACTGTAATGTAGAACAAAAAAAATGATTTAGGCTTTTACTTAACTCTGCACCCCTCTTTTATTCTCCTTATCATCTTTAGGGTGTTACTAGTATTCTGCTGAGTGCTTATTTTCATGGGAATATAGGTTAAAGTTCAATTGTTTAAATTACTGACTATCTAATATTAGATGATTTCTAAGTATTTGTAGCCTTAAATTTTGTATTAGTTTCTTTTCACATTTCTGTAACCAAATAACTGACAAGACAGCAATATAAATACACGTGAAGAAAGAAGTATATTTACTGACTCACAGTTCGCAGGGGTACAATCCATCATGCTAGGGAAGCGTGGCGGCAGATAGCACCATGGGATTGGGAGCCTACAGCTGGGTCTCTTTATGTTCTCATATCTTTAGGGGTTAAGAAGCTGAGGTGGAGAGGTTTTGTGGTTAGGCAATTAATAAAAACCTCAAAGACCACCTTCAGTTACCTGCTTCTACTAGTGAGGCCTTACTTTCTAAAACTTCCTAATTTCTATAAACAGAATTACTATCTAGGTACTAACTGTTCAAACACATTATCCTATGAGATATTTCCCACTCAAACCCTAAAAGGGTATTTTAAAAGGAGGGCAATGCTAAAGAAAATATGACTTTCTTCCTAGGAATAATGCTGTGTTCCTTAACATAATGGTGAATGTGACGAGAAACTTATTTGGGGAAGATTTAAGAGACATTTCATTAACAGAGTAGTTTAAAACAGATCAAGAAAGCCACACAAGTTCTAGAGTCTGAGTCTCAGGTTTGGAGGGATGGAAAGTCTCATAGCCATAGGTAAGGACCTCGGTAACTGAGGTGAAAGTTTCTAACCAAGCATCTCTAATAACTGGAGGAATTGTGTAATCAGTAAGTTCATTTTTAATATATTTTCATAAAGAAATCTGAGTGTATGTAGTTATTTCAACTATTTTGCCTGTCAGAGTTGTCTAACACATTCTGAACAAGTTGTAATTAAAAAAAATTTACCTGAAACATTACTGTTTCTGTAATTAAATTTCTTTTTAATTCTTAAAATTTTACTTTAATGCTGCTGAGCCATAAGGAAAGGATAAAATTTTATAATTGGCTGGAAAATGAATGAAATTGGAGGACGTTGTGTTAAGTAAAATAGGTCAGGCACAGAAGAACAAATACATCCTCTAAACAGTTGAGAATACAGAAATCTTGAGAATTGAGGTATTGGGGCTGGGAAAACCATCCTGATGATGTGTGGAGAGCTTAGAGAACTTGTTCTAAAATACGGTTAGGTGTAGAAATGAATTTTTAATGTTCTGTTGCAAAGTCAGGTAAGTGTCCACTGTGAAAAACAGCTGTAAGAAACAATGCAGGTTCTCAATTCATAAACCAGGAAATAGATGATCTGGACATGCTAATTAGTCCTATAGTCATGATAACTTACATTCATTCTTGAATTACTATGCTGTAAAACATAGGTAAGCACAAATATGTCAAAAAGAAAAAAAATGTAGAGAAGGCACAAAAAGAACAGCATGATAATGCTACTGATCATTATGAATAATTTAAGATAAAATATGTACAAATGTAATGATAAATTAAAAACAGTATAGAGTCCTTAATAAATAATGTGTCATTTATAATGTCTATAGAGCTTTATACAAAGGAATTTTGTTGTTAGAAACCTCCAAATTTATTTTGTCTCTGTGTGTGTATATGTGATTATGGGGGGATATTTGTATATTTTTGTGTGGGTATGTCCATGTGCATGCAGAGACCAGAGGTCAAACACTCAGTGTATTTCTTTACTATTCTTGAATTTATTTTTGAGATGCAGTTTTTCATTTCACCTGGTGCTCATCAATGCAGTTAGGCTGGCTTGTGAACTAGCTTCAGGGATTTTTCTGTCTTTACCCCATGACGGTTAGGATTAGGGTTATAGACACAGGTCATTGCACCCAGATATGCTGTAGATTTGATGATCCAACTTCAGGTCTTGATGCTGCCAAAACAAGCAATTCTCTAGCTCAGGCAGCTCTGCAGTCTCAAACCTTACAATTTCTAACACATAGCTTCTTTTATAGGACAGAAAAAAAGAAAGAAAAAAATTTTGTTCAGCATTAACAAAATGTGAGTGGTACTTTAAGAAGAACATCATAGCCTCACAATAATAATTACAGTTCATGCTTAATTTGAGAAATAAAATGCAACAAGATAACTGCATGCATACACAGGCATCATAGTGATTTTTTCAAATCCTTGATCTAATCTCCATCCTAACAAGAGGGTGAATTGCTTTGTGACTCATTGTTTTTTCCTGCTTTTAATTTTCTGGAGTCATGGAAGCTCTACTGCTCCGGTGGCCATGCAAGGAAACATCCACCCAGAATGTAATCCCAAAAGACTTTCCCACAAGTTCTTGCTTCAATATTTCATTTTGGTTTGCTTTTCTCATGTACTTGCCTCAAAAAAAAGTGCAAATGACTGTGTGAAGCTATTGTTCGTATAGAACAACTGTCACTTGAAGATTAGGAAACAATGAAATTCTTTGCTACTAGAATACTCAAATAAATATAATTCCAAATGTATGTCCTAAATGTGTGAGGGAAATTAAGTATTTCTTTCTGTTTAAAGCCATTAATAATATTTATTCTCAACAAGTACAAATTTGATTAGATCAAAAGTGAATAACTGTTCACTCTAAGCTTCATATGGATAAAATTATATGAATTTTCTACTTGTAAGATAAAAATTACTTAGATATTGAAAATTTCATGTGTAGATGTTAGAATGTACTGATAGGTTTATTATTGAATCTTTATATTAATTAAGTATTATTAGGGCCTTCTAATAAGCAGCCATATCTTTCTTTTACTCTTAAAATAAATTGTAAAAATTTCTAATACTATTCCATATGTACAAACACATATATAAAGCCTTAAATACAAATGTTAAGTTTTACCACAAATACATACATATACACCCACAAACAGAAGCAGATACAGCAATTTTACTGTATTAAAGAATGAATATGCTATCAGTGTGACTACAGAAGTAAGTTTAAGGCGCTATGTCTATTAAACTCTTTTATACAATATAAGTATGCAGTTTTTTTTATTAGAACTTAAAGAAACAGAGAAAAGTTTTAAAAATAAAAAAAATTATTCTCCATAGTTTAGTAAAGTATTCCTATTAACAAAGTTACTTAAATATGTCCTGGAGGGGCTGGAGAGACGACTGAGCTAGTAAAGTGCTAACCTTACAAGCATGAATACTTGACTTTGGATAGCTAGTGCTCATATAAAAGCAAGGCATGGCAGCGTATGCCTGTAAATACAACACAGGAGTAGTCCAGAGGGTCTGCTGGTCATTCTGTCTCATCTAAACAGAGTGTTCTAGGCTGAGTGAGAGACACTATCTAAACTGATAAATTAAGGAAAGTGAGGTTAAAGAGGATATGGAAGTCAGTCTCTGGCCTCCGTGTGGATCCACGCAGGTGAATGCACCTGTGCTTGTGTATACTGTACACATACACACACAGGAGGCAAATGGACTTGTAAATAATCACAATAAAATTTAAAAAACTATTATATCTTCAAGTTTCAAATTGAGACTGAGAATCGGGGTGAATCAACTTTTTGATTATAAATGGCAGAAAGATTCCTATCACCATTGTGGTCACTTAAAACAAAAAATAAACAAACAGGCAAACAAGCATCCCAAACAATACAATAAGATGAGAAAAAGTAAAAAAAAAAAGATAAAAAGGATGAGAAAGAAATTAGGGAAACAACACCCTTCACAATAGTCACAAGCAATATAAAATATCTTGGTGTGACTCTAACTAAGTAAGTGAAAGATCTGTATGAAAAGAACTTCAAGTCTCTGAAGGAAGAGATTGAACAAGATCTCAGAAGATGGAAAGGTCTCCCATGCTCATGGATTGATAGGATTAATATAGTAAAAATGACCATATTACCAAAAGCAATCTACAGATTCAAAGTAATCCCCATCAAAATTTCAACTCAATTCTACATAGACTTAGAAAAAGCAACTCTTAAATTCATTTGGAATAACAAAAAAACCTATGAGAGCAAAAACTACTATCAACAATAAAAGAACATCTGGGGGAATCATCATCCCTGACCTCAAGCTATACTATAGAGCAATAGTGATAAAAAAACGGCATGGTATTGATACAGTGACAGGCAGGTAGATCAGTGGAATAGAATTGAAGACCCAGAAATGAACCACACACCTATGGTCACTTGATCTTGAACAAAGAAGTTAAAACCATTTAGTGTAAAAAAGAGCATTTTTCAACAATGCTTCAATTGGTGGCCAACATAAAAGAATGCAAATTGATCCATACCTATTTCCTTGCATAAATCTTAAGTCCAAGTGGATCAAGGACCTCCACATAAAACCAGATACACGGAATCTAATAAAAGAGAAAGTGGGGAAGAGTTTCAAATACTTGAGCACAGGAGAAAACTTCTTGAACAAAACACCAATGGCTTATGTTTTAAGAGCAAAAATCAGCAAAAGGGATCTCTGAAAATTGCAAAGCTTCTGTAAAGCAAGGGACATTATCAATAGGACAAAATGTTAACCAACAGATTGGGAAAACATATTTACCAATCCTACATACAATAGAGGGCTAATATCCAAAACACACAAAGAACTCAAGAAGGCAGACTCCAGAGAACCAAATAACCCTATTAAAAGGTGGAGTGCAGAGCTAAATAGAGAATTCTCAACAGAGGAATTTCGAATTCCTGAGAAACACTTAAAGAAATGTCCAACATCCTCAGTCATCAGGAAAATGCAAATCAAAACAACCCTTAGATTCCACCTCATACCAGTCAGAATGGCTAAAACACAGGTGACAGCAAATGCTGTCAAGGATGTGGAGAAAGAAAAACACTCGTCCATTGTTGGTGGGATTGCAAGCTGGTACAACCACTTTGGAAATCAGTTTAATGGTTCCTCAGAAAATTGGACCTAGTATTACCTGAAGTCCCAGCCATAACACTCCTGGGCATATACCCAAAAGATGCTCCAATATATAACAAGAACACCTGCTCCACTATGTTCATAAAGCCTTATTTATAATATCCAGAAGCTGGAAACAACCTAGGTGCCTCTCAATAGAAGAATAGATACATCATATGTGGCATATATACACAATGGAGTACTATGCAGCAATTAAAAACAATGACTTCATGAATTTCGCAGGCAAAAGGATGAAACTAGGAAATATCTTGAGTGAGGCAACCCAGACACCAAAGAACACACATGATATGTATTCACTAATAAGTGGATACTAACCCAAAAGCTCACAGTGTCTATGATACAGCCTACTATGATATGGAGTATAGAAGGAAATAGGATCAGGATATGTTTGCTTCAGTCTTGTGTGAGGGGGGAACAGGATGATTGTGGGAGTTGGAAGGAGAGGGGGACAAGTGAGGGGTAAAGGAGGAGGAGGAGATAAGGACGGCAGTATCAGAATCTGGAGAAGATCTGAGAGAGGTACAGAGGGTCAAGAAATTGAATAAAAATCGGTAGCAGGGAGGATGAGAAATTGGGGATATCCACTGGAGGGTCCCAGATACCAGAGAAATATGAGGCTTCCAGGACCCAGTGGGAATAACTTTAGCCATAATGCATTGAGAAGTGGGAGAGAGAACCTGTGGAGACCACCTTCAGTAGGTAGGCACAGCTCCTGTTTGAGGGATGGGGCCACTCACCCATCTCAAAAAAATTTTTTTTAACCCAGAAATGTTCTTGTCTAAAGGAAGAATAGGAACAAAAAATGAAACAGACTGAAGGAAGGGCCAACTACGAAACGGTACCACCTGGTGATACATTTTGTTTGCAAACACCAAATCCAACACTGTTGCTGTGGTCGAGAGGCTCTTATGGACAGGAACCAAGTGTGATAGTTCCTGGGGAGGTCTGGCCAGCAACTGACCAAAGCAGAGGTGGATGCTTGGAGCCAACCATCAGGCTGAACTCAGGGAACCTAGTGGGGAATCTGGCAGAAGGCCTGGAGGAGCAGAGGGGAATTGCAACCCCATTGGAAGAACAGCATAGGCTGGCCTGACTACCCAGTTCTCCCAGAGACTAGACCATCAACCAAGAAGTGTACCTAGAGGGATCTTTGGCTCCAGCTACATAAGTAGCAGAGAATGGCCTTGCCCAACAGCAAGGGGAGGGGAGGCCCTTGGTCCCAGGGAGGTTTGATGCCCCAGAGTAGGGGGTTTCTGGAGCAGTGGGGTGGGAGGGTTTGGATGGGTGTGAGAAGCACTCTCACACTGGCAAAAAGGAGAAGGGAGGGCAGATGTGGGGTGGGGATAGTGGTGGAGTTGTAATCAGGAAGTGAGATATCATAGGATGGGGGCAGGTTGCTGAAGGGAGCAATCTGGAAGGGGATACCATTTGAAATGTAAATGAATGGAATGATTAA
Organism: Mastomys coucha; assembly: GCF_008632895.1. NCBI lineage: Eukaryota > Metazoa > Chordata > Mammalia > Rodentia > Muridae > Mastomys > Mastomys coucha. The sequence goes on along the minus strand of NW_022196913.1, from coordinate 20,867,928 downwards.
TAATAATAAAAGAAAAAATGTGAAACATCTTAGTAAAACCCAATATATAATCATAATAAAATTGAAAAACTATTACATCTTCAGGTTACAAATTGAGACTGAGAATCAGGGTGAATCTACTTTTTGATTATAAATGGCAGAAAGCTTCCTACCACCATTGTGATCATTTAAAATGAAAACAAACAAACAAACAAACAAACATCCCAAACAATGCAATAAGATGAAACACAGAAATGGGTGTTGTAAACTTTTTTTTATTTATCTTTTTACAGATTAAGTGATCATTTGCCCAACAGAATGCCTCCAAAGTGGCAGAAAACCTTTTGGGAAATCCAAAGAGGTCAGTAAAAGAGGTGTATCCTATATCTACTGCGTGGCTTTCTGTTGCCAATAGCCTAAAGTATGATAAAATATCATAACAAGCCTGTGAAAATAATCAAACCACATCAGAATATACAAATAGCAGACAGAAAGAGAGAGAGGGAGGAGGGGGAGAATGAGAGAGAACGAGAGAGAGAGATACACTACTGGCATGAAGAAATAGCACTTGCCTCCTGAGTCACAGAAATTTGTATAAAAAGAATCTTTCTAAGATGACAAGTTCTGTAAATTACCATGGCTAACTATAGAATCAGAACTAGCTAAATCAACTCTAAAATATGGGAATAAATAAAAGAAATTTGCTTTAGCAGAGAAAGAAATGTAAAGCTGTGTTAATCTACAATGTAATGCTGGCACAGGAAGGTTCAATTCAAAGAAATAAATCTGGGTACATGGGAGACATAAACATAGATAGCATATAATTTCATTAAAAAGGCAGAGGGCTTATTGGGTGGTTTTAGAAAAGCTTATGTCATAGAGTAAAACAAGGTTGGCTGCTCTTGAAAGATATAAAAGGGCAGGAATATTAAAATATTTAAATTGTAGGCAAAACTTGGGATTTGTTTGCTGGGATTTATAATAAGGGTCCTTCAAAGGCCTCTGTGTCGGAAATATTGGTCACCAGCTTGTGGCAATGATAATGGATCTGTAAAACAATAGGGGGCCGTGTGGGAAGGACTCCTGTCAGAGGAAGCACAGATTGAAGGGGATATCAGGCCTTTGCTCCTTTCTTTTTTTATATTTTTTTTCTGCTCACTAGAAGGTAAACACCTCTCTTCTCTACTTATTCCCATAGATCTTAAGTCACAGAGCCAACCAACAGGGATGACAACCTTGAAAAATGAGTCAAACTAAACCTTTTCTCATTAGTTATTGATATTATCTATTTTGCTACAGAAATAGAAAGTCAACTCATAGTATTAGAGTCTGTAGATTAATCAATTTGTAGGATTTTTAAACTACTAAATGTATGTAAACACACAAAAAATAATGAAATCAAAGGATGTATCTGATGTACCCTTCAGAATTTCTAATAAAAAGATTGCAGGCAAAATAAATAGAAGTAACATATTGTGAACACAGTTTTTGAAACATGGAATTAGCTACATGCAGACAATGTGATTCAGAAAATTAAAACGGTGGTAATTCCATACATAAATGTCCCTGTATAATGATGCATGACTTATAACAGAAGTATTTTGGGTAACAAGCAGGTATATGGAGAGGGACATGGCCTCACTTTATGGTAGATTTGTATGTGAGCCATGCATCCAGTTGAGGGGAAATTCCAGGAATTCTCAGTTCATGTAAGTCTGAGAAATTTCAATGACCAAATAGTCTCTCATCAGTACACTTCCTAGCTTGGATCATTAATAGTTGGGTACTGAACTGCTATAAACAAAAAACCCAGTTGCTTCACTGTTTAAAAAAAATGTAATGGAATGAAAACTGTCAAAAATGAATCTATGTGATGAACTTATGAAATTTAAAAGGCAATAAATATGCACATCATGCTCTATGATGGAATATTGAATAATGTGGAAGTGGGTCCAGGCTTTTCTCCAACAGGAAAGGGAAATTTCAAGTCAAGAAGAGCATTTCATAGTTTAACTTTACAGAAAACTTAGGACAGCCAAACACTCATCCTTTCACTTTGAACTCCCATTTCAAAAGCAGTTATCAGAAGAGCTTTCTAAAACAGAAGTTGCATTTGTTTTTTTTCTACCTTCATCAGGTTTTGATTAAACTCAGAGATGAACCTAAGGGGTTCATAATAGTTCTTCAACTTATTCTGGTTAGTGCCCCGAGGCTGGTATGTTGTCCAAGGAATTGTGTAGTCCCTGGAGTCACCTGTGGATGAGAGTCAAGATTTCCAGGATCTATTTGATTGCTTTAGAGGGTTCTTGGGAATCTGAAAATTTGAAGAGCTCACCACAATGGCCCGACACAGGAGGTTCCTGGATAGCATTGTGCTAAGAACCACCTCAGTACAGCACAAGTTAACTTTCCCAAAAGAGGAATACTAGCAGCAAGAAAAATATTCTTTTTTTTTAATGGTTTGTGTGAATGTGTGTGTTTGAGATGGGATCTATCAGTGACCTAGGACTCCACAAAGATCCTAGGCTAAATGACTAGTGAGCCCCAAGGATCTGCCTGTCCACAGTTACAAATGTTTACTGCCGTCTGTGAGTTCTGATGCTTGAAATGGGGTCCTCATGAGGAGAAGGAGCATGTTTTCGCTGGTTCTAATTTTCAGTTGCTATTTAATGTATATTTATTGGTACAATGTGATTTAATAGTTCCATGCAATGTGTAATGATAAAATAGGAGTAATTGCTCTTATATCTTTAAGAATTTATTATTCTGTTTGTATTGAAAACTTTGAATGTTTTCTGATTCTTTATAAAAATAATTGTGGAAAGAGGAATAATGAAATAGGAGGGGTTAAGTGGAGTGGAATGGGAGGGCGGTGTAGAGATGAGGAAGAATTACTAACACTAAAAGCTTTGAAGAATGCCACATAGAAACCTACTGCTATAGAAACTTACCCAAACATATGTGCATATAAAAGAGGTCTAAACAGAATCACCCCTTTATGTGGCAACAATAATACTTTAACACCTTTCCCCAATACCATAAGCCATAAAACCTCATAGATGTATCCCACACACACACACACACACAGAATTACAAGCTAAAGACACTACATACTAAAGTCATAGAATGAGGAGAAATCTAGCTGGTACTGACCTGAAATTTCATGCTTAGTGGATAGCTTTAAGATTAATAGAAAATGCTACCGGAGGAGAAAAATAGCCATCAGGTTTATCCAGCTGTGAACTCTGTGAGCTATAATAACAGGCCTGACAAGATATGCCCAGTGGTGCAACAGTAATAGGAATATTGTGGGAGTAACCAACCATTTTGTGATTGTTTTTAAAGCTCGCTCTTCAAGATAGAACTCATTCCTGGTACCATTGACTGATACCACCCCCACCCCCCAAACAAAACAATACAAAAATGTTGCTGGCTAGGTCACTGGCTCTTGGGGAGAACATAGTAATATTATTTTAATAAATGGAGATAGTAATAAATCTCTCCAAGTTATTATTTTAAACCCATAAATTAACTACATTTCTCAACCCTCCCCAGAGAAACTTCTTGTATTAGAAGGTAATTAATGCAGAGAACCAAGGCTCACCAAATGAAGAGATTTAATAGTCTGTGAGTGCCTAGCTTTAAATGGGACAGATATAGAGCACCATTTCCACTCAAAGCTTAGGGATAATCTCAGAAAATGGTCAGAAAAAATGTAGGGGCCAGAGGGAGTAAACACTTTCAGTAAAACAAGAGTCGCTAGATATGACAGTATCATTTTACATATGATCTCTTTGTGAATGTAAAAAACCCTGCTTTCCCAGGTCACACCATTTATTGGGGAGGGGCTCATTAATTCACATGTTCCAGTAGGTTGTCTTATAACCTTGTAGGCCGAGGCAATCAGAAATAGGTTAAAAATATAAATGTATGTACATATGTGTACTTAAATACAACATGTATATACATATAAATACATTCTCTAGATGTACTCATCATACGTAAAGAAATACATCATATATACACAAACATATGTGCATATACATACATTATAATATAATATAATTTTATTTTTAAAATTCTCAAAGGACTAATAAAATAAAAAGAATCAAAAGAAAACATGAAAGTTGGAAGCAAGTTTTGGAAAGATAGGAAAGAATTGAAGGGTGGTGAAAAGAAGGTGAATTTCATCAGAATGCATTTAATTCATGCAGGAACTTTTCAATCAATACAAATAATTAAACTATTATCACAAATGTAGACTGAAGAGAATGAGAATTTTACTCTTCCTATGTAACTCTGTCTCTGTGTCTGCTGTCTTTGTATTCTTCTAGCAGATTATCCTTCCCAACCACCAAGGGCTACTCTTCTATCTACTAAGAAATCAAATATTTTACTCTCCATAAATGATTTTCACCCATTTGTCTCATTTTACTTAACAAAACACCATTTTGTTCCATCCATGCTGCTACAAACAATAAAACTGTGTTTTTATCAGTAAGTAATATGACATGTATATAGACATATGCATGTACACACTGTGTTTTCTTTAATCCATCTGTCCTTGGAATGGGCATTCCAATAAACTCTGTATCTGAAATATTGGTAAATGGGGATGTAATAAATGTGGAAGTACAGATACATTTTTGCGAGTGTGATTTCATTCCCTTTGGGTATGTCCTTAGTTATGGGATTGCTGTAGTAAATGATAGGCAGCTTTGAGATGAGGGAGGGGTGCCATACTGCTTTCCAGAATGAATGTTCTAGTTTTCAGTCGCATTAGCCTTGGAAGTGCTCCTCTGTCTTCACCTCTTTAGCAGCATTTGTTATTTTTGTTTTATTTCTGACTACACTGACATACTCCATTTGTTTGGATTCACATTTCCATAATGAATAGAGACGTTGAACATCTTTTCATATACTTGTTGACTACTTATGTATCTTTTGAGGAATGTCTATTTATAGCATTTGCCATTTTTAATCAAATTATTTGTTCTTTTTGACGCAAGCCCCTTGATAAATTCTGGATATTATTAGTACCTCCTCTGATGAGCCATTTACAAATATCTTCTCCAGTTTTTCTGCCTGCCTAATCTCTACTGACTTATTATATTACTGAGTAGCTTTTTAATATGATATGATCTCATATGTTTATTTTTGCTTTTGTTGCCTATGATTTGGGGAATCTAATAAGTATAATATTAAGCTGATATCTTGGATCTTTCCTTTATATTTTAACAGCTTAATTTGACTCATTTTTATTGATTTTAACATAGTATAAATTTGAAATATATTTTTACATATGGATCCTCATTTCCCCATTCAGCTTTTTAAAAAAATCTGTCAAATGCATGATTTTGTTGCTACTATTTCTGTATTGTTTTGTTGTAGTAAATCCATAAGTAATTAAACCATGAATATGAATTCAAACATCAGAAAGAAACAGATACACTAAAACATACAAAGAAAGATTTCTGATGGGGTCAGCCTCAGTCTCTCGATTTGTTTCTGGGACAGAGGTAATATTGAAAATTCACCTCCTGGGGACATAGTCTATTGCAGTATCCAAAGGGATGTAAAAAAAAACTATTATATCTTCTAGAAGACTTTCCTACTACAACACATTTGTAGAGAGATTAGTAGTATAATAGATGTCTTAATAAGTAAGTCTGTGGTAATTGTGATGATTTGAATAAGAAGGACCCCTATAGGCTCACATATTTTTGAATGTTTAGTTATCCTGGAGTTGCACTATTTGGGAGGGATTAGGAGTGTGGCCTTGTTGGAAAAAGTGTGTCACTGGGGGTCTGTTTTGAGAATTCAAAAGCTTAAGCCAGGCCCATTGTCTTTCTCTTTGTGCTCCCTGTGGATCCATTGTAGAACCCTCTGCCACTTGTCTAGCAACATGACTGCCTGATGTCATTATGCTTGCTGCTATGATAAAAGAAACTAACCCTCTTGAACTGTATGTAAGCAAGCTCCATAATTGCTTTCTTTTTATAAGAGTTGCCATGATCATGGTGTCTCTTCACAGCAATAGAACAGTGACTAAGACAGTAATATGATGCTTCCTAATTGAAATTATTTGTCTATTTCTAAGCATCATTCATCATAAAGTAACATTCTTAATAGGTGGATCAGGGGACTAGGGTGATTATTCAGTAGTCAAAAGCATTCCTTGTTCTTACAGGGCCAGAATTCACACCGGATCACAGCTGTCTATGTCTCTAGTTCAGGGGGTCTGATGCATTTTCCTAGCCTCTGCAGGCACTAAACATGGTGCCCATACATGTATTTAGGCAAATAAACATATACATATATATATAAAATACCAAACAAAAGGGTTTTCTGCTTTTATTTTGTTTTGTTTTGTTTTGCTTCATTTTGGTTTGTTTTACAGAAGACCAAAACCATCTAGGGTGTCTATTAAAACTTAGAGTGAAGCCTGATCTTACCTATGAAAAGTCATACCTTACATATGAAAAGTTATAATTGCCTTAACTAAAAGGTAAACAAATATGTATTTACTCAAGACTTACTTGTACTGTTATGATGGAAAAACTAACATTTGAGAGAGTAACTAAACTACTCAATGGAAAATATACAGTGCAAGGGAAAGATAAAAAATCAGACAGTTTAAAATAAATGCGAGACTGTGGCAGGGAGCAAGGGGGATTTCCTAGAAATATATCAATCCTATATTGTTAACTATACACAGAGTAAAAATTGTAAAAATTATGCTTGCTGCTTTGGATCTAATGGTAGTTATTTTGTGGATAGATATTTTACAGAGAAGTCATAGGTTGATAACTTATTTAAGAATCAATATATTGTTAGTTTGTATTTGTGGTTGTTGTTTGCTTGAGTTTCAAGAAGTACTTATTGGAGAATTGCGGGTACATAGTGTTAACAAGAACAATTTTACAGAACAACTGGGACACTTCAGGCTCTAAATGCTGTTACTTTCGGTACATGATGGCAAATATTAATTAGAAAGGAATCTTCTTATTTTCTCCTGAGTTTGGCTTTGGAATTATTCTAGGAGAGAACATAATAGACAGCCACCCAGATATATTCTTTGGGAGGCAGTACAAGATACTGTTGGGTGAAGCAAGGAGGCCATGAAATATTCTTAGTCCAATATTTCAATGAAGTGACTAGCCAGATTCAACTACAGGTATTCATTCCTAACAGGGGTCATTAAAAAAAAAAAAAAAAAAAAACTAAGAAAAACTTATTCTCCTGTCTGTATTGATGTTTCTAGGTTTTTAGGTGCCATTGTTAGCAAATGATATATATCTTTCTGGTATCACCTGTTGCAATGTAACCATGGATGGGGAGGAGTAAGTGTAGTTCTTTCATACAACAAAGTGGGTATAGTCAGTTACTATGTACATATACTAAAAGAATATAGCCAAATTATTATTCTACAACACACACACACACACAGACACACATACAGAGAGAAAGAGAGAGAGAGAGATTTTATTATATCTACAAATATATAAAATTTTTATTTTTTTTTCAAAAAAATAAATGAAACAAAATACAAAAAAATGAATAGGAGGAAAGCTTACTGAAAGCAAAATTATAATTAAAGAAATAGAGAACATGGATCGAATGATCTATAATAAGCAGTTGAGCTCTTTCTGTTCTTACAGAGCCAGAGTTTGATTCTCAGCACCCATACTGGGTAGCTTACAATTCATGGAAATGCCAGAAATGAGAGCCAATGAAATTGTGGAGGTGTTGGGTAAAGATCCAGGATATGAGTGTAACTCATAGGATGATGATAATTGTCAGAGCTGAGGGTCAGATTAGTGAAGTAGATGAGTTAGGATAAGTCAGCATATCTGGTACAATGTTTAAGTCACTCATGATGGTAGAAAGGGCAGAAAAGAAGACAGTGATTTCAGGCACAGAAATAGAGGATGAAAATGATAAGCTGTAGAAAATGGTACCCAGTGAAGAATCTAATGGAAATAAAAAGAAATTAAATAAAGTGAGTTAGTCCAAGTTCACTAATATTTAGAAAGCAGACCTGTGGGGAAAAGCCCAAATGTTTAGTGTATAAAGTAGAGAAATGTAAAAATCTATAATGGAAGTGGAGAATAAGCTTCACCATGCATGTGATAATTTGAAGAGAGGCAGTCATAATATATTTATAGATACATTGCTTTCTCCTAAATAAGCATTATCCTCAAGAAATTTGATGAAAGGAACTAAAAATTGAGGCACTCAGAGGAAGAAGTTAGTATCTCCTATTTAATTTGTTTAGAATGATGGTAAAATGTGTTTGTTTGTTTGTTTGTTTGTTGGAAGGTGGTTAGTGGTTAGACAGAACCCTGACATAACCACAAGATGAGCATTAGGAAGCTAAGGTCCCTGGAAGCAGGCAGTTAGTTGAATGCCTAGAGAGTTGATAAAATGTGCAGTGTGGTACTTTCTAAAGTGTAAAGTCAGGTCCTTATTCGAAAGAAAAGGTTTTGTTTTAAAATGCATCAATACTCTAATAACCCAATACCATATCTCTTCTAGTCATTGACCATTCTTTTTAATTTTTTAAATTTAAATTAAGATATAGTTAAATCATTTCTCCTCTCCATGTCTTTCTGCCACTTACTCCCTTGTTTCTCCTCCCCATTCCATCTCAAATTAATGGACCATTATTCTTTAAATACATATAACTCTGTTTGTATGTATATATTTTAGGGAAGACCACTTGCTATATTAGATAACAATTGAAAGGCTCACCCCTGGGAAAAAACTAATTTTCTCTCCCTCAGACATTAAGTGGTTATGTTTTCCAGTTATGTCAAGGAAGCTCCACCCATGAAACCGAAAAACATGGCTGCCTAAACAAAACCTGAACAATGAAAACATAAATTGACATGCCAGTTTGGATGGACAGAATTTCATGTGAAGACTGAGTGATTTTTTTCCTTCTTGTTAATGTTAACTTTTTACTTATACATGGAAAATGTTTGCTTTCCTGACTTAAAACATGTTAAAATTGAAAGAATAACAAAATTCCAGAAATCTTAATAGAAAGTTAGATTTTTATATAGAAAATTTCCGAGGAGTAGTTTCACAGAGGCTGACATTTGACAATTTATGTTGGCTTAGAAGAAAACTGTTACAGAGTTCCCTATTCATTCCTCTTATTTTCTATTTGTTTCTCATAGATTGATGAAGCAAACAGGTCTTTACTGAATAACTACTTAATTTTTGTCAATACCTCATTAGGTAATGCTTGCAGGCTTCAAACTCACCAAGTAGAACAAGCTGGCCTTTTAGTCAGAGAGCTATGTCTACATCTACATTCCAACTGCTGGAATTAAATGGGGGTGTCTCCATGTCCTGCCTAAGTACCTGTACTATATACTCAGAGCCATGATAGTGAATCCTGGTGAAGAAAATAGATGGTAGATTTTAACAAGCTAGGCATAGACATTGAATAAAAGACTAGAAAGATGTTAAGAGCATATATCACATGTCAAGTGCCTTTAGTACAACAGAAGAAATATATAAGCATAGTGTGAGAGTGTGTTCATATACACCCACATTTGTACATGTGTGTGTATGCACTTACTATATATTCACAAATTGTCTAAAATACAATATAAACAAAATGTAATACTATGGTGTAGAACTTACATGAAGGGTTAATAACAGAGAATCTCTAAAGAGTAGTGTCTCAGAAAATGGAAATTAAGGATGAGCAGCAGGAGTTAACACAGGAAGTGTTCCAAGCATAGGTGATACTTCCAGGTATGAAAATACCTAGTGAATTAAAGGAAGACATATGAGACAAGCCTATCTTCAGCCTAAAAGTATTGAGAGAAGTGTGAAAAAATAAACAACACAGAGGCTTATTGATGATATGTGATTTTCAAGAGCAAGATTTAGAAGGCACACACAAACAACACACGTGCATACATATGGTCTCATGTATATATCTTTCTCTCTGTGATACACACAAATACATACACACACAGAAAAACACTCTAGAACCTATAGACACATATACACAGTTTCATACACATCTCTCTCTGTCACTGTTACACACCCACATGCACACACACAAACACACAAACACACACACACACACAGGCCACTTTCCAGTGCCATGGCTTCTTTTGCTAGCCAATAGAGTAAATGCATACTTTTGTATATGCTGTTTTTTTTTCTACATGCAAAACATACATGTCTATGAGATTTCCTATCATTAATAACAACTAATGTAAGCTGGGAGATATAATGCTGTTTCGATTTTCTGTGGTTTAACACAGATGGGGAAAGTATTTTAAGAAGCTTCGCTATTTTGTTAAATGTTTATGACTTGTAAATTCCCAGCCTTTTAGGATTCTCCAAATGTGTTGACATTGATGGTGAATTTAAAGGGAAATTAGCCAAATATGTTTTTGACTAATTAACTCAGAGCATCTAATAATAGCTGTGAGGATTGACATGCAAAGTAGGGCTACTTATTTATTGCATAGAGATATGCTCCTACTATTTTCCTTTGAAGTTTAGATTTTCATATCCCCCAACCCCACACATACCTGAAGATTCACTGAATGAGCTGTCAGAACACAAATCTGCAATCTTGTTTTCTTTTTCCTAAAAAGAAAATAAAATGTAGTCTACTAGTTAGTTGCCTTTTTCTAGAAGTCCAAAGTCTGAGTCTTTTAATCTTGTTTCTCATAAGATGCAAAAGAGGGACTCAATCACTTCTCTTTTATATGTCTGTCGGTGATACGGGATGATAAAATGCTAGAATCTTTCATGTAGTTTTTAATTTCTTGGGCTAATGGCTTTATGATTCAGCAATTATTTATCATCCTTATCTAAGTAAGGGTAATAATTAGAACAGAATCTGTAAAAAGTCCGTCGGACGACATTAGTAGTAGTATTGGGCAAATTCCTTCAAGACATCCTACAGACAGTAAGAGACAAGGTCAAGCAGCATTATCATTGTGTGGCTATTGTTTTAGATGCTGACCTTGAATGTAAGCTCATGTCAGTCATCCCATCTCACCTCAGCTTCCTGAGTGCTGGGATTACAGGCTTGAGTCCCCAGTCCTGGATAGATGCTTTCGTAGTTTTAATTTTGATAGATGTATTTTTAAATCTTCAGGGAAATTTGTTTTGTGGATGGTTATTAATGCTAACAAGAATACATCAGCGTGGCCTCAGGATAGTAATTAACAACCCAGTCAGAGGTTGCTAGAAAATTTCCATTTATTTTGAGAGATGTTATTAAATAGACTAGAATTGCATATATGATCTAGAAAAGAATTTAGAAATGTATTTTCATGATATTAATATTAAGGAAAAGACTGAGTAAATGCAACTAAAATCAAGGGTAAATAAAATAGGCAGGCATTTTCAAAAGAAGGCAATATTTGAGGAGTAGGACGAGCTGTATCCCTGTTGCTCACTAGACTAGCTATGCATAGAAATGTCATAAACTTGAACTCAGTTTCTAGTAGTGTTGTAGCAATGTTACTTTTACTCAGGATATAAATGTGATACAGTCTAAACACACTGTTAACTTCCTAACTCATTTGTGAAAGTGTCTCATGTTTGGGTTAGACAAACTTGTGATAGCAGAACAAAATTTTTAAAAAACTACAAAACTTCACAAGGTTCTGTGCCCCAGTGTAGGGGAATATCAGGGCTAATAAGTGGGAGAAGTTGGGGTGGCAGGCATGGAGAAGGGGGAGGCAACAGGGGTTTATTCTTGTTGTTTTTGTTTGGTTTTTGGAGGGGAAACTGAGAAAGGAGAAATTTAGATGTAAATAAAGAAAATATCTATTAAAAAAACAAAAAAATCTACAAAACTTGCTGGAAACATTTGCCTATCCGTAAAGTGTGCAGGATTCATATATTGACTTTTTAACCTCACCTTGATTTCAAAACAAATAAAATGCTTTTTACTAGGATGGTTGAGGTGCCATATTATGCTTTGAATACTTACAAACTTTCAAAATTCAAAGGTTGAAACTTGATCCCCAGAATGATAACATTGAAGATAGGACTTAATGCCTTTGCTAGTGAGATTACTAAGGACTCCCCTCACTGCTCCCCCAAATGAGCACACAGCAAACAGACCTGCTTCTGTGCACAGAGGCCTTTACCAGTCACTCAGACTGATGGTACTCTCACCACGGACTTTCCAATTTCCAGAATTGTTCAGAATTACTGTTGTTTTCAGGCCACACAGCATGTGTATATTCTGTGTGTATGCAGGCGGAATTTACTTAGAGAAGCAGGAAACTGTACCCACAGTAAAATACCACAGTTCATAAAACACGGTTCTGAGATAAGAACTGATCTATTTCAGCTAGCATTCCCTGGAATTGGGTGGCATATGGCATAGGCTATGGAAAGTTCTCATGTGGTATGTTGAAACCAAAGCTTCAGTGAAATTATGTGATACAGCACAGGTAAACATTTCCAGAAACGTCTGAGAGTCAACATATTTGATTATGGATTACATTTTGGTAGTTGAGCATTCACACACCATTTTCTCAAGTAAATGTTTTTGTGACCCTTATATCCAGATGTATGACATCATGGGTAACCAAGTTGTGGTCTAGGGAATTTTCAATCCTGATTGATTTCAGAAATACACTAAAGAACTTTAAGCAAACCAATACTGTGTGTCATTATTATGCTTCCAGAGGTGTACAAAGAGAAGAAGAAAAAGAGTAATAGAAGAAAGGAATTTGGGATAAAAGTATCTGTCATTTATTTTTCTGTTATTAAGATAACTAAAAGGCTATATGAGCTGAGAAAAACCAAAGTACTAAAAGTTAAAGAAGAATGACATCTTTATGTTAAATTCTTAAAAGGCCTATTATTAGACTACTAACTAGATCTAAGAGAGCCAGAGCTGGTCAGGTCACAAGTATATAGAAATCATAGAAAAGTTTGCCTGGGGAAAATAAGTTCCTCCCAGGCTTCAGGGACTTTCCATTAGGTGATGAGGACAAAAGTCAGCCAGAGAGAAGATGATACACAGAGCTGACATCTCTGAGAAATTACAGTACTATTATTATCCATGATGCAGGGGGTGTGTCTACTGCCAGGAGATGTGTAACATTGATGTCATGTTTCCTCTGATATTTGAAAAATACAGTTATAGCAGAGAAAATAGACATCATTATAAGTCCAAGGGACACTATTAGTATTGCACATTCTCCTTTGAATGGACACATCACCATCCACAGTTGAAACTATCCCATAGTAAAAAGCTTTCATTTGGCTGCTGATGAATGACGTATCTAGGAAGTCAAAGATACAAAGAGGAAAAACAGCAAATGTAGGGAAAGCCATCACCAAAACATAACAGGGAAGGCTTCTTTGATGGATGGTGGGTGGGAAAGATGGAATGAGACCCAAATCCCAAACAAAATTTCACATGGTGAAGATGATAGTCCTGTCCTAACACCAAGGAAACATCAAAATGGCAGGAAAAAATGTTTTCAAGTGGAAGAAATTCAAGTTGATACCAAGCTTTTCACATTGGAAAAATGCAGAAAAGAAATAAAAACAATGTTTTTGAGAGAAATATAATGGAACTCAAATATGTGCTAAACAGTCTGCTATTCCCATTTGAGAGCATCAAAACAATGGAAATGAATAAAAGGACTTTAAGTGTTAAGTTTACTAACTTTCTTCTTATCTATATATTTTTCTTTTTATTAAAAAAATTTAATAAAATTTTGAAAAGTGTCCCATGTGACTAAAGAAGAGATCAAATTTAAGTGATAATGAAAATTTTGTATCATTTTAAAAGGTTTTATTTTCTTATGTTTGTGCCTGGATGAGTAATGTGCACAAGTGCTAGCATGTGAAGGGCCCAAGAGATGGTGGCTCATACTCCAGAGATGGAGGTACCTCAGAGCTGGACGTACAGTCACCTGTGAGACACCGTGCTTGCTAAATAGATGTTAGGATACACTCCATTCGTCATGATTACTCAGCAAGCCCATTTAAGCTTTGAGCCATCTGTGTAAACCCGGATTATGTGTAATTTTAAACTCTGGTGAATAGTTAAAACAAGTTAGTGTTAGATTGTATTGTAAATGGAAGGTAGTGTCTATTTAAAACCAGTCAAAGAAGAAATATTTTAGCATTTCTTAAAGCTGTGTGTGTGTGTGTGTGTGTGTGTGTGTGTGTGTGTGTGTTGGTGTGGAGGAGGCAAGAAGGGGATATGGAGCAGGATTTATAGATTGTTGTGTGCCCCAAGACCAGCATATGAGTGCTGGGAATCTTCTGGAAAAGCAGTAGGCACTCTTAACTGTGGAGGTGTCCATCCAGCACCCAAAAACTAATGATCTCAAAATAGTTAGAAGCTTAAATCAATAGAGAACATTGATTTAAGCCTGATTTTAAAAAGCTTAAAATGTTTAAAAATGATAACATTTTGGATATAAACCTCAAAGTTATACCAGAAAAAAATCTTAAGAGTTGGAATATGAATAATTGCTTGCAAGATATCTAATTTTATATAGGTAGGGAATTCTCAAGTTCATGTATTTAAACAGAATTAAGTAGATACCTGAGGACATTTTAAATATAAACTAACTATTAGTAAGGAAAAAAGGATATATACTTTTTCAAATTATAAAAAAAAAAATAACTTGGTTTGGAAAGAGGAACTTTAAACAGATACAAGTCAAAAAAAAAAAAAAAACCAAGGAAACAAAGTGGATTTTAATCAAATCAATTAAATAAAACCAAAAACTGTAAGAAGACCAACAAATCTAAAATATGGTGTAATTTCTTATTCTCCAATGTCTTTACCAAAATTAAATGTAATTACTTGATTCTTTAATTTCTTAGTAGCTGTTGTTCCTTTTCAAATTTGATTTTTATATGCACTTTCACTTGAGAAGCTTTTCTGAGGAACAGGGGTATATTGTCTTTCTGTCCTCCACAAATCTGGTGTCAATGCCCTCGTTATTGCCAGTATCAGTCAAAAGGCCCTAAGTGTGCAAGGAGTATTTTCCTGGCTTTAATTTCTTTTTGAAATTTGAAGTTTAGAAGGATTCTTTAGTTAGTAGCTTAATGGCACCTTGTAAGCTGCCTGTCCTATGTATTCAATGGCATAAAACACAGGATGGTAAATATGTGTTTTTAGATACAGCTGTCATTTATTAAATTTTGCCAGCAAGATGGCTTAGTGAGTAAGTAAAGACAGCAGCCAGCAAGCCTGACAACTTGATCATTCAACTAACACAGTGAAAGAAGAAACAATTTTCACAAGTGGTCCTCTGACTTACTTATATGCTATGCCATGTATAAAGACACACACACACAGAGACTCATACACACACAGAATGAATGAATAAATGAATGAATGAATGAGTAAAATTTGACTGGAATCTGGGGCAAATATATACTTTAAGTAATTTATTTATAGACTGTGTAAAGTAGTGTGCAGGATGCTGCCTCATGCCCTCAAACTTGTGCTTTACTCTGCATCCTAGATGCATACTGCATCACAGTTAATTTTCCAACCTGAAAAAGTTTTCAAGTCATCTTAAACTATTCTTTACTACCTTTGATTTGTTTTCCATTTGCTTCAGATGTTTTGCCTGCTTTTTACCTCCATATTGGACAATTTTTTTTGTCGTTGTTGTTGTTTTTGTGTTTTGTTTTGGGGTGTGTGTGTGTGTGTGTGTGTGTGTGTGTATGTGTGTGTGTGTATTGCAGTTCTCAAATCAGACAGTCACATCATTTTTGGGCACAGATCTCATGGCTGGTTTTTAAAGCCCCCAAACCATGATGATTGCCATCCCATTTAGCTCTAAGTTATCTACAATAAGCATTTGATTTGGAAAACTAAATTATTTTTTCTCAGTTTACCTGCCAAGGTGAATGAGTAAGCGAGTGAGTGCGTAAGGGGGCAGGGAAGAGAGAGTTTCCCTTAGACTTTAGCTTCTGATTGGCATCCTTTCAGAGTTGCAGTGTTCTTAAGCCCTGATGCTTATGAGCACAAATGTCTTTATGTGAGTGCTTTAAATATATATGTTTGGGCATATGTATATGGATATGGAACATTACAAATACATTTGTTGTTTTTTAAACTCCTCAAAGTCTTTGTATTTTTAGGAGTGAAAGAAGTGATGAATTAGTTTGTGCTTTTCATATGCTCCACAGACTTCAAAATTTTTCATGGAAGAGTTGAAAAATGGCTCAAAATGTCCTGTGACCTGTGTTTCCAGCTCTCTTATCAAACTTTATGGAAAGTATTCAGTGACTCAAAAGCTTTGGATGTCCCTGTGGCAAACACTAGTTAACTGTTCAAGAAGCTAAATCCCAGCATCCTTTTGACCATGCTAGAAGACATGAAAAATCTGGTCCCTCCCTAGACTTTAAACATCAGAATCTCCATTTTCACAAGGTAACAAGAAGACAGATTGCAGGGTCAACTCTAAACAAAATAGTTGTCCAGAGAGTGGGAGAACCATTGTGGACTCCCCATTCTTAGGATGCTGAGAGGGAAAGGCCGGTCTGACCTAGTTACATAATGAAATTCTAAGTTAATAAATCAAATAGGTAAATGAAAGCATAGTGTGCAGTTGACTCTGAAATTACTATCAGCATAAGCAGTGTATTTTACACACACACCCACACCCACACACAAACACACCACACACACAAACACACAAGGAATCTATCAAAGACATAGAGCACAGAGATATTTTTTATTGGGATATATATCAGAACATTTGTACTGCATTAGATTCCAATCTGTTTCATTCATAGCGGCAGTAACTATGGCAAACTAAAGTATCTACCTTTAATTAGAGTTTTAAGGAGTAAATCTCAAGTACTCCTACAAAGAAAATAAGTGAGTCCAAGTACAATTAATGAAAAGTTGAAGAAAATGATATTCCAAAGATAGTGCAAAGGAGCCTGAGAGAGTAGATGAGAAACGTGTTAGCGCTGATAATGATGAAATCCGGACGATGCGAGCTGTAACATTTGTAGACTGCCTCAGTGCTTTCCAAGCCTTTGAATATTCAACAACTCCTTGAAGTCATTATAACAATCCAGGGAAGAAGGCAAGTTAGAGATTTTTAAGCACAGTTCATTAATTTAAATAAGGCCTGACCCAGTAGACTACAGTAACTAAGTCTGGCATACCAGTGTATCATAGTCAGTCATTTTATTCTAATTTAATTCTATGCTGGTGCTAGTACAAGTAGAAATGGGCCAGGAAAAGGGAGGAATTTACTGTGTTCACAGCATCTGAGGTTGACATTTTTTTCTGCCACTGAAGTATCTCTTTGTTTTCTGTTTTCCTTACACTTCTCTGTAATGTTTTTCTAACCTATTTCTTTTTCTTTTTTAAAAAATTGGATATTTTCTTTATTTACATGTCATTTTTCCCAGCTTCCCCTCCAAAAACCAAATAATAATAATAATAAGAAGAATAATAATAAGAACAAACCTTGGTTCCCTCCCTCCTGCCCCTGCTATTTCTTTTTCTTTTCATGTTTCCTTACCTGCTTCCTCCTTCCTCCTTAACTTCATGTGCATCATGGACTTAAGCTTTTTCCACCTTTCTTGTGGTCACCTGCCTCCATCCCAACCTTGCAGGGACTCTGTGTGTCTCAGCTATCTGTTCTACCTCCTCCTCTCCACCTGGCCCAACCACTGCTTAGCCAGGATTCCCTCTTTTGCCATAAGTTGTTATGGCAACCGACAGTCAGTGGGCTCAGGAGACACCATGCAGAGCCAAAACTGGCAGGAAGAGACTCTGAGCAGCATCTGCGGAGGTTGATAAGGCCAAAGTGTTGGGTTGGCCCCTCCTGTAAGGGAAGAGAGATAGAAGCAGTGAGAGATTACCACAGATGATTCTCAACTGGACAGAAGGTCTGAAAACTGCTTTCAAATGTTGCTGGAGTTACATGAGGCCTTCTCTTTGGTCTTCCAAGTCCATCTTTTAGAATCAATAACTTCATCCCTAGTCCTAACCTCAGATCCATCAGGATAAAATAAAAAATAATCCCAGGTTCTGGGTAGAAAACTGCATAATATTGATTCGAGAATTATTTTGAGAAACTATTTTCCTCCATGGATGAAGAATATAAAGTATACTTTGAGATAACTGAGGTGAAAAACCTTCAGTTCTGAAGGTTTCTCTGTGAATTTCTTCATTATATTTAGAGCATCCTGGCTTCTTTGGAGTTTTAAGAACACAGTTCTTTGTTTTTCCTCTTTCATAAATATTTTTTTCTGATATAAAATTATTACACACCAATGATCACAGTCTGGAAATAAATATTATGAAAAGAAATGCAAATGATAGATACTTCTTACCCTTTAAGGAGGCACTCTTATTTTTCTGAATTTGGACCAGATTTTTCATGTACATTCTATTTTTAGTTGAAATCAGACTGTGTCATAATTTGATAATGTAATGTCATCCACTCAATGCATCAAATTATTGAAAACTTGGAGTTACTGAGTTGTAAGAAATAAAAAAGATGACACAAAATTACAAGTCTGTGGAAATTTGGAAATATTTTTTGAGTGTTGTCTTCATGTAGAATTTCCTGACGTGACTGATGTCATCTTTGAATTTTTCTCTTTTGTTCTCTTGAAAAATAGAGAGATAGGGAGAAAGTGACAGAGAGAGACAGACACAAGGAGGAGAAGACTAAAGTAAAGAATGAGAAATCATATGCACAGGCCTCAGAATGCTCTAGGCAGTCAGGACAAACTTCAGGAGTCATTATGTGAATTCATGTCATCAGGCTTGAGGATAAACAACTTTACACATTGAAGTATTTCAGCCCCTCTTACTCTTTGAAAACTACATTTGCTTTTACTCAGTTGACATAATATTATATTTACCCCTTTGTATCATAGGCTCTGAACTTTTGGGTTCAACTATCCATGGCTTGAAAATGTTTTTTAAATTGTAGTATAGTGAGAAGGCACAGTTTTTCCTGGTCATTAATGCTTAAGTGATCCATTATGGCTGCTACATAAATAGTATTTAATTTTGATTAAGAATAATAAGTAATTCAGAAATGACTTACAGTTCTCGGGAGTATGTGCATTTTATTCAAACACAAACACCATCTTATTTAGACATTTGAGCATGCTGTGCTTTGATGCTGGCATCTGCAGGTGACTCTGGAAACAATCCCTTGCTGATTCAAGGCAACTTTACGCTTTCCTGGATAATACTTTCTTGTATACCTTATCGAATCTTTGTATATTATGACATGTTTTCCCATAGACATTTTAATGGTCGCATGATAGGAATGCACAATTTTGTAAATTCTTTGTAATTTAAATTTTTAATAGTTCGGATTGTTTACTTACAAATAAACTTGGAGATGCTTTAATCCGTTTTGTCTGTTCAAAATGGAACTTCTTGAAGAGACAAATGGGTACAGGATAGACCAGATGACTAAAGAATGCAGGCTGAGCTCTGGAGGCCAGGCCAGGTAGCCATGTGTGAAGAGAGGACAGCTGGAGCTAGAGGAAAGGGAACACTTGAGTCTGTCCAGTACAGTGAACTGCTACAGGACTCCAATCTGTCTTCCAAGGACTGTTTTGCCAACTAGCTACATAAAGCTGAGTAAGAATGCTTAGAATTGCAGTATTTATTTTCAAATGTAGTTGTTTAATATAAAATATGATATTGGAAAGCTTAGCATACTGAGTGTCCCACAGTAATTAAATAAATTGACTTGTTACAAAATAGGAAACTTGAAAGCTATTTTGGTATTTTTCACAACTAATTTAACATAAGGTTGCTGGAAGGTATAGGTTGGCTTTCATTTGTTGTGAATTTGGCAGGTGAATTTGATAGATTGAAGAATTTATATTAAATGTGAAATCATACAAAATATAATAAATTTATTTTTACTGTAAGTTTTTTCTTTAAATTGTTTAATGCTACAGATGTGGTTCACCTATTTTTATTATACTTTAATGACTTAGAAAAGTTGACCATTGCAAATTTTCCATATTGGCATTTCATAGCCTTTTGTCTGGGTAATTCTCACCACTTCCATAAAGCTTTTTTTTTATTTCTTTCCTGTCTTCACTTCTTTTCTTAAGAAGAATCAAGTAATAAAATATTCATGTCTAAAGATAATGGTACTTAAATACTAAGAGTAATACAGAAACGTAGACTTGAATGTAATAATTGAATGTACACATATAATGTGTTTTTAAATATTTTCATTGAAATTACAAAATACATAGAAAAACAAAGAACAGGGAGCACATGCAAATACACATTCAGATCACACACAGACAGATAGACATGCATGCACACATGTGTGTATGTGAGCGCACTCATGTGCTCTCTCTCTCTCTCTCTCTCTCTCTCTCTCTCTCACACACACACACACACACACACACACACACACACATTCCAGGAAGGGTGAAAGAATTCTTGGTATTCATAAAAAGAGATATTTGATGGTATTCCCATTCCATCTGCCCAAATGAAATTAGCCAAACAGATCTTTATACTGTAGAAAGGGGAAGATCTTGTGTGAGACTTTAAAACACAGAATCCCACATGCACTTTATGGGTGAGAGAGGTGAGAGGGGGGACAGACAGTGGGCAAACAGTGTAGGAAAGAGAGCAGCTCACTCCACAATGGCCATACTCAGACTTGTTGTCCAGGGTCTTCTTCCTGCTCTCTGTGTGGGTAATATTCTACTAAACAAGGATGCTGACCAGGTGAACTCTATTTGAGTATAGTTGTTGTTAGTTGGAGGAAGATCTTGTAATAATATATAACAGCACATATAAGTAATTGTAACCTTATCTAAGTGAAATGAGGGGACATGACAAATTTTTCTTTCATTTCCTACATAGGGCACTGAAAAAGAAAATTATATTGATAAGTGGATGATGTCAAGCTAACTCTAAAACCTCTACATAAACATAGGATGGCAGAGTCCATTGTAATTTAGTTCACTCCATACAAATGCTAAATGGAAATGGGCAAGAATAAAGAAAAGGCGTTAGAAGTGAATGAGGTGCCTATATTTGTATGTAACATGCAGAGTATGTATAGGGAGGGGCAGGCTCTGGAATAAGTCCTCTTGAGTAATAGAACTGCATATATCTGGATTCTACTGCTCAGGGTGAGTGAAAGTCATAGGTAGAAATGCTGCTGTTTGAAAATATGCATTAACACCACACATTAGAGGTAATGAAGAGATAGATGTCTCTCAAGAATGTTAACGTGTGTTTCATAATTTGCTACCCCCAATAGATATCAAAGTCTTGTCATTAGTTTTAAAAAATCCTGAGTAAATATAATAGAAGCAGTAAGGAGGAGTATGTTATTGCAAGAAAACAAATTAGTGACATAAAAATCTAGTCTCAAAATATTTCCCATTACTCAGAGAAAAAGTATGAGAAAATTATGATGGGGTAAAGATAAAAAATAGAGGGGAGTAGTGAGGAGAAAAAGAAGCCTATGACAGAAATTCAAATTATCTGTAAGTACCCAAGAGAAAAACAGTGGAGTTAATGAGCAAAGGAGGAAAATATTGGATCAGCATCAAATATTCCAATAATATTAGATGATATCAGAGAGAAGGATTTCAGGCAGAAGTTTTCCATGAAAAAGAAATATTTTGAACCTACAATTCTATATCCACCAGAATTATCATTCCTATATGAAGGCGAACATAGACCTCAGTGAAGAGACTGTTACAGAACAATGTATGTATGCTGTGGGACCACAGGGTAAGTGCTCCAAGACAAGCTTTTGGCTTTGTTGCAATACAAGGGGAAACTAAAAGAGAAAGATACGTCCTTACTAAGCAATGAAAAATAAATAGGACATCTCAGAAAACAATGAGTGGTATGTCTATTCACTAAATACAGTCACATGTTTCTTAGTGGTGAGGATCCATTGTGTTTGTTTGTGTGTGTGTGTGCATCAATGGCACAAATAGAAAGCCTGTAGAAACCTGAAAAGTCTGGAAGGACCCTCTGGTGCTGAAGTTACAGAGGATGGGAGATGCTAAATGTGGCTGCTGAGAACTGAACTCTAGTCTTCTGGAAGATCAGCATGTGCATTTAACCACTGAGTGATTTCTCTAGCACCTGGTGTGACATATTCAGAGAAATACTTTATTGGGTTGTTGTCATTGTGAAAACATCAGTGTATACTCATACTGAGACTGCTTTCATGTAATTAGGTGTCTTTACATTCCTTTACATACTTCCACTGGTCATATGGGGGCCATTTTTACTCCACTAACCACACTAGACAGTATAAACCTGAAGAACTACTCTCTAGTACATTCAGTCCTTTATTGGCACAAACATCCCTGTAAACAGAAAGTGTGATTACTTAAGTATCTCTTAGAATTTCACATATGCCCACTAAATACTACCTTATTCCTTTGCACACTACAAATTATTGCTAGGATACTGCTGTTTAAGCTACTACATTTTCAAAATCTTGAGTCTGCGAAAGGTATTTCAATAGGAATGAACATGTCAAGGACTTAATTCTAAGCAAAGATAAACTTGGAGTTCCATTTTTCCCTCCTCCTGTTTGTCAACTGAATGCAAAGACGTCTAGACTACAATTTGGCTTTAAGATATGGATCTTTACGAGCTAGGTCTAAAATCTTCTAATGATGTGTAGGAAAAATCCAGAGTTTATCCATATCATTTATTACATCTCTACTTCAGAAATGGGTGGACACATTGAATTGAGGTAATTTCTGGAATCTTCCTACATATATCAAATCTGTATTTCTTTGGTGGCTGAATAAGAGTTCATCTAGAATTCAAGATAGAAAACATTAGAAATAGTGACTCATATATTTCCCCCTAAAGACACACACACACACACACACACACACACACACACACACACACACACACAACAAATCATCAAGGAAGCTGAAAGCACAGTCAGAAAGTCACTGTATATTTGTTGTCTAAGTTCATTATGTATAGCAGTGATTCTTACTCTTTTCCATTTAGTATGCCCATATGATATACCTATGCAATTCAACACTAATCATCCACATTCCAAGTTAAAAGTCACCCTTATAATATCACATCCGAGTAAGGTGTAGCTTCTCAAAGTCTCCATTAGTAGATCCAGTCCTCTGAGCATCATATGCATGGTGTCTTCCTGCCTGGGCATCAAGCATTAAGGAACTTGTATCTCCCCAGCGACAGCAATCATCACTCCCCTTTCTTGATCTTGTTCCATCCTATCACTGAGCTCTTCATTTCAATGTCCCTCTTTCTGGAAAAGCCACTGATCTGTGTCCTTTTAGGTTCCTCACTGAGTGCTGCAAAGTATCTCTTAATTTTCTGTAAGTCTCTGCAGAGTATTTGCCAAGGTCCCCCAGTGTGTGTATAGAACTTGAGATATGGTGACTATACAGTAAATACAGCTAAATAA
Organism: Mastomys coucha; assembly: GCF_008632895.1. Taxonomy (NCBI): domain Eukaryota; kingdom Metazoa; phylum Chordata; class Mammalia; order Rodentia; family Muridae; genus Mastomys; species Mastomys coucha. Next base: position 20,844,505 of record NW_022196913.1, on the reverse strand, counting down.
ATAAATAAATAAATTATAGCAAGAACAGTGATTGCATTAAAGTTTATCTCCCCTTTTCCCCTTTGTCCCCAGGAGACCCCCCATCCTCCAGAATTCAAAGAAGCAAGTTGAACCCTTCTCACATTAAGCCTATCTTAAATGCTGCTTTTAGAAACTTCAGTGCACACTCACACACCATTATATGTTATTTCAGGCTGGTGTAATAATAAAACTGTCAATCCTATGAATAAGAACTGTGTCTTTACTTGGATTCTTGCTCATGTTCTTGTATATTTATGTATTACTAGAAAAGCAGCATTCTTAAGATTCCTTAGATTGTTTTGATAAGATATGACTCTACTTTTCCCAGCCTTTCTTATTATAAGAAACTTTAACAAGCATGCACATGCTACCTTACATTTTTATGTGATGTAAAGCATAGTAAAATTTGATTTTTAGAAAAGTCTTTCTTAGTGTAATATTTAAATACTGATACTATTTCTGATTATGTAACATTTGTACAAATGGAGTAGTTGTTAATGTTTGTACATATGAAACATGCTTTAGATTGTGATGAGAAGCACTTATCAATGATTACTATTTGGAGGACAAGTAAATCACATACCTTCAATTAACATTCTTCTATATGTAGGTGTTTTGTGGTTGTTGTTCTTATTGGTCACATAGAAAGGTTTTGATGTTTGTTAATTCAACAATTTATTTAAGACCTTAATTCATGTGACATTTGCAAACACCAATATAAAACCATGTGACAACGGGGGACTCCAAAGGCAGTAGTTTTGTTCCTGAAACACTGGAAGCAGGCAATTTTCTCAGGGACCGACCTCTTCCTCCATGATTTAGTTAGAAAGTTAGAACAAAGGCAGCTCCTGCAGACGTTGAAGCTTTCTGTTAGCAATGTGTGTCATGCAAGGTGTGTAAACTGCTTCCCTAGTATGAAGAATCACACAGAGTAGGGAAATAGACAAGGAAGAGCAAGGAAAGCTTCAGAAAAAACTTAAGTCTGAGGTCATCCTTTTCCACTTCACCATCTATCTTGCATTCTTCTCATACCAGCCATTCTTACCTTTGGTCCTCTGGTTTTTTTTTGTTTGTTAGTTTTATAATTGTGGTTTTTGGTGTGTGTGTGTGTGTGTGTGTGTGTGTGTGTGTGTGTGTGTGTATACATAAGTGTATGTGTGTTGGCATATTTATGCTTGTGCCTATATGTTTGTTTTATTTTTTTTCTTTACTATTTGTAAAAGTTTATATTTAAATATTATATTTCCATCAGGTCTCACCCCGGTCCTATTTTCTAACACCTACTATGTGCCTTCTCTCTTTCAATTTCATAACTTCTCATTTTTTAATTATTATTGCTACACAGATGCACATAAATTTATACATACCATCTATTGAGTCCACATAAATTTATAGATACCATCCATTGAGTCCCTTTAGTGTTGTTAGTGGGTACATATGTTCAAGTTGGACCACTAGCAGTTGGGTAATATGCTGAACAAGACTGGACAAGACTGATTATTTCATCTTTAGGGTTTCTTTCTTTCTCTCTTTTTTTTCATGATTTTATTTATTTATTCATTTTACAATTCAGTTTCTGCCCTGCCTTCTGGTACTCATCTTACATAGTCCCTCCCCCATACCCTTTCCCATTTTCTTCTGAATGGGTGGAGCCCCCCACCTCAGGAATCCCCCACCCTGTCACATCTAGTCTCTGCAGAGCTAGGCACCTCCTCTTCTATCTAGGCCAAACAAGCCAACCCACTCATGGGAACATATTCCACAGACAGGAAACAGCATTTGGGGTAGCCCCCACCTTAGTTGTTGGAGGACACACATAAAGACTAGCTGCAGATCTGCTACATATGTGCAGAGGGCCTAGGTACAGCTGGTGTATAGTCTTTGGTTGGTGGTTATGTGTCTCAGAGCCCTCAAGGATCTAGTTTAGTTGACTTCTATTGGTCTTGCTGTGGAGTTCCTAACCCCTTCATGGCCCTGAATCATTCCCACAGCTCTTCTGTAGGAGTCCTGGAGCTCTCTCCAATATTTGGCTATGGGTCTCTGCATCTGTTTCAATCACCTGCTGGGTGGAGCCATAAAATCTTCTCTTCTGTTTTTTAAGTACTTATAACAGGGACAGTGAAACATGTGGAAGAGTTTCTTATTGAACATTTGCTATATCATTTAGGAGACCCCCGGCATATTCTAATGGATCCATGATGTGTCAGCTTGTCACATACTTAAGACAAAGTTAAATGTGTTGATTGTAGAACTGTGTGGAGGTTCTGACAGTCCCAGAAGGCCACACTTTTGTTCAACCAGAAATAAGGCAGCAAAATCAATCAAAGACTCATCAGTCCTATCCTTTCTTAGTCCTTCTAGTTCCCTCTAAAACTTCTAAATCATTCCCTTTAATGGTGGATTTGAAAATGGACTTCTAGGAAAAGATTAGATTTAAGTGACATAAGGAGGTTGAGTTTCTCATGGCACAATGCCCTCATAAGACAACACCAATGAATATTCCCCCTGTTCCTTATCTTTTCTAGCAGGAATTATCACTTGTTTTTTACTAATTTTTTACCATTCTGACAGGTGTACGATGGAGTCTCAGAGTACTTTTGATTTGCATTTCCCTGATGGCTAAGGATATTGAGCTTTTTTCTTTCTTTCTTTCTTTCTTTTTTTTTTTTTTTAGAAATAATAAACCTTTATTTCAAGACATATCTCAAATCCTATACAAAGTAATTTTTGTATAGGTTTTGTTGTTAATTGCTGTTAATGAATAGATCAACAATCTATATATTATACACATTAGAAGCAAAATATAACAGCAAAAAATACTAAGATGGAACAGAATTGGGAGATGTGAGCATGTGACATTTGAGAAAATGTAATCTATTTTGACAGGAAAGTGTAAGAACATATAAACAAGATACATAAATTGCCTTTAATGTATTATGATATATCCCTTGTATCCATAAACTCTCTAGGAATTTTATCATGAAGAGGTGTTGGATTTTGTTAAAGACCTTTTCTATATCCAAATGTGATGGTCATGTGAACCTTTTCTTTAAGTTTCTGGAAGTGGTGGATTATATTTTCTTGTTTTTATATATTGAACCATCCCTGCATCTCTGGGATGAGGCCTATGTGATCATGATGTGATCGTTTTTGTGTGTTCTTAGATTGTATTTGAAAGCGTTTTATTGAGTATTTTTATATCTAAGTTTACAAAGGAATTGTTCTGTAATTCTCTTTCATTGTTGAGTCTTTATGTGGTTTATCAAGATAACTGTGGCCTTCTAAAATGAATTGGGTAATATTTCTTCTATGTCTATTTTCTGGAATAATTTGAAGAACATTAGCATCAACTTTTTTTTGAAAATCTGGTAGACTTCTGCACTAAAACTATCTGGCCCTATCTTTTTTTTTTTTTTGTTATTGTTGTTTGTTTATTTGTTTGATAGGTTGGTTGTGTTTTTTGTGAGAGACTTTTTATGATTGTATCTGTCTTATTGGAAGTTGTACATATATTTAAATTGTTTGTATAATCTTGATTTAACTTTAGTAAATAATATCTATCAATAAAATCACACTTTTCCTTTAGACTATTTAATTTGGTGGAGTACAGGTTTTTTAAGTATATTCTTATGATTTTCTGGATTTCCTTGGTGTCTGTTGTTAATGTCTGCAATTTTGTTTCTGATTTTATTAATTTTAATATTCTTTCTGCCTTTTGGTTAGTTTGGATAAGAGTTTGTCTATCTTGTTGATTTTCTCAAGAACTCTTTGTTTCATTGATCCTTTTTATTTTTGATTTGTTCTATTTTATTGAAAAAGCACTCAGTTAGAATATTTCTTGCCATCAACCCCTCTTGGGTGTGATTACTTTTTGTAATAGAAATTTCAGATATGTTGTTTAGTTGCTGGTATAAGATCTGTCTTTTTTGTTGTTATTGTTTGAGGTGTTTTGTAGTCACTTAGTGCTATGAACTCTTAGCACCACTGTTATTATGTGCCTTGAGTTTTAGTATGCTGTGTATTTATTTTCATTGAATTCTAGAAAGTCTTGTCTTGACATATTTTTTTTTCATTCAGTAAAAAGTTTTTCAGTTTCAATGAAGTTGTAAGCTTTCTACTGTTTCTGTTGTTGATATCCAGCTTTAATCTATGTGATATGATAAGATGTAGGGAATTAGGTCAATTTTCTTGTATGTGCTGAGACTTCCTTTCTGTCTGAGTACGTGGTCAATTTTGGAGAAAGTTCTATAAGATGCAACGAAGAAGGTATATTCTTTTGCGTTTGGGTGAAATGTTCTGTAAATATCTATTAGGTCCTTTTGGCTTATGAAGTGTGTTAGGTCTCTGTTTAGTTTTTGTTTGGATGGACTCTCCATTGGTGAGAGTAGGGTATTGAAGTCTCCCACTATCGGTGTGTAAGGATCAATATGTGGTTTAAGCTGTAGTACTGTCTCTATTACAGACTTGAGTGCCTTGACATTTGGGATATAGAAATTAAGAACTTAAATGTCATTTTCCCTATCTCTTTTGATGGTTTTGCCTCAAAGTCTATTTTGTTAAATATTAAAATGACCACACCAGCTTGCTTCTTAGGTTCATTGGTTTGGAACATCTTTTCCTACCCTTTACACTGAGATAATGTCTATACCTGATTATATGATATACTTTGTGGCTGTAATAGAATGATGTATTCTGTTTTCCCATGTATTCTGTTAGTATGTGTCTTATTATTGGGGAATTAAGGCCATTGTGATTGATATATATCACTGACCAACAACTGTTGATTTTTGTTATTTTTTATTGTTCTTGGTGCTTCTGCTGCTGTGGTGTGTTCGTATGTGTGTGTGTGTGTGTGTGTGTGTGTGTGTGTGTACATGCGTGCTGTTTCCTTCCTTTGAATTTTTCTGGGGTGAGATTATTAAGCTATTGTTCTAGCTTTCTCTGTGTCATATGACAGTACAGCAAGAAAAAAATACAGAGTCCTACCATGCTGGTACTATGAACTTGGACATTCTAGGTTTCAAAACATAACAATGAATGTGTGCTGTGTAAGCCATCCAGACTGTAATATTCAGTTAAAGAAATTCTAGCTGGAAAACCCATAAGCAGATGTAGCCCATGCTTCTGAAGGAAAGACATAAAACCAAATAATGAAATAAACACAAACTAAATGCACAAAACACTATAGAAGATACTGTAAAAGAAAAAAAGAACTAAACAAAAAGGAACAAGTCACCAAGGAAAAGTAAGACAACAATTTATTTAGAGCAGAAGATTGTATATATTTAGCAAACAGCCCTGTAGCCGGAAGAATCAGCAGGTGTGAAAGTCTTTTAATTGGAGAAAGCTGGCAGCAGGGCTAAGTGTAACCACCAGGAGAGGACAGGGTGATCATTTGGTTCTTCAATCTTGAATTCTAGGTTATATTATTTTTCCCGATGACTGTAATCGTATTTGATAGGTTACATCTTAGTAAAGTATAGCCATCATAATTTCAGGATCACAATCCATTAACATAAATACACCAATTGCAAACACCTACTAAAACCTCTATCCTTGCTGAAGATTTGTGATAAGTAATTTTTCTTGCTCACCACTTATTTTATCTTTACATGTTTATAATAGTAGCCCTCTGATTCATTTAATAATAAATTAATTGAAGCCAGGCACCTTACAAAGAAAATATGATTAAGTAGGTAAGAATTTCAGAGGTTGAAACAATGACATTAGGATTTTCTTTGTTCTGGAGAGGGTCTTACGAAAGACTCTAGAACAAAGGCAAGAACACATGTAGGATGGGGAGATCACATGATGAAATAGAAGCCTAAGAAAAGGCCTGGCTTGGTTTCTTATATGCCTCAGGAGTTAAGCAAGGTGCCAATGGAATCACTTAATCCCTTAGAAGCCAATGTATCCCAACCATATGACATAACTAGGCTTAACCTCTCAAAAGTCTTAGTACTAATGCTGCCACCACAGTGATGACAAAGATTCTGACCTGTGGACTTTGGGACATAAAAAAATCATCAAGATCATTAACAGGGATGCCTATAATTAATAAAAGGTGTGGATCTGAGAAGGCTGCTGAAACCCTGGCATCCACAAAATTCCACAAATGGAAATTGATTGTGTCACCAATTACCTGTTATTGTTACTATTACAAGTTCAGTATTGGTGATCATATATGCATTTTCTTAAAAGAAATCGGGGTGGAAATATAACTAAATATTAGAGAATATGCCTAGTATGTGTACAACTCCAAGCCAGATAGCCAGCACTGTAGAACAATAAAAATCCCAGCCCCAAATAAAATCAAGGAAGGAAAATTGATAGAGAGAGGAAGGCAGGGCAGAATAGAATGGAAGGAGGAAAGAACATAGAGAGGTACAGAGGGATAGATGAAATTTTAAAACATGCATTTCATAAATCTTAATAGCAAATATCGGTTAATAACTGAAAAGTTGTTTACTCCATGTATATGAAACCGCTTTCCTGTCCCATATAATTGAAACAGCTATAACATTTACCATTGCTCATGGTAACTGGAACTGTCACCATTTATGCAATGGAAACAGCATCTTCATTCTGAAACTTTATGCATACTCTTGTTAAAATAGTTGTGATCAGGTTTAGTGAAAAACCTAATACTGGTCATTCCTTTTGATGCATCAGGGCAAATGAGCTAAATGATGTTTATCAGAAGCTGTGAGATGTGTCTGGTATAGTTCCTAAATATTTTATGTGTAAAATAAAAGGCAGATCCTTTCATTTCAACACCTGACTTGTCAACCAGCACATAGTTCCTGGCTATTACGATATACTAGATGCTGTTCTTGGTATATAGTTTTGAAGTTTACATTATCATCCCATAAGAAGTCCCAATTGTTTGAGGCAATTTTATCCTGCATTGGCCACTACTAACCCAGTTGCTGTTAAAAGGTATGTATTAGGTTCCTGATAACTATTGATGATTGAGCCAAAGGAAAACAGAGAACATGAAGGCTATATACTTCTGGTTCATCTTTTAAAGGATTGCCTATACATGTTAATATACTGTTAAGTAAGTTTATTCTTCTGACAGTGAAAATCCAAGTGTAAGTTATGTTAGTTTTTTGTCTTTGTTACTATAACAAAAGTTCTGACCAAATTTAACTTGAGAAGAGAAAAATTTATTTTGAATCACAGTTCAGAGGGCCACAATCCATCATGATCAGGAGGCATAGTGACTGTTCAGTGTGTCTGAAGTCAGGAAACAGACAGAGATGAATTCTGGTGCTCTGGTGCTTTCCTCTGATGTCTAAGTATACGGCAAAATGGCATGGCCAAGTCAACATATAAGATATAATGTTTTATTGCACTTATGGTTTTAGAGGGTTAAGTCCATGATGACAACATAAGAACAAGATGGAAAGGAATAACTGAGAACTTATACCTTCATTTTCAGGCACAAGGCAGAGACAGGGAGCACCGCAAATGTTGAGAATCTTTTTAAATATCAAAGCCTACCCCCAAGGGACACATTACTTTCAATAAGGGCACACCTCCAAATAATTCCCAAAGAGCTCCACCAAGTATTCAAACATGTGAGCCTATAGGGGTCATTCAAACCAACAAAGCTGGCAGGGTGGTGGTGGCGCACACCTTTAATCCCAGCACTTAGGAGACAGAGGCAGGTGGATGTCTGGGTTCGAGGTCAGCCTGGTCTACAAAGTGAGTTCCAGGACAGCCAGGGCTATACAAAGAAACCCTGTCTCGAAAAAACAACAACAACAACAAAAAACAAAAACAAAAAAACAAAAAACAAAACAACAAAGCTGTTAATTCAGTCTAAAAACTCATCTGTGATGATGTCGTGGCAGGTCTTTGCTTCAGTTAAATCTCCAAAGATGCCCTTAAATATACTAGGGAATAGGTCTTCCAGGTGATTCTAAATCCACTCAAGTTTCCAATGAAAATTAGTAATCATATAGTTTAAGTTTTGTATTCTAACATTGCCATGGAACTAACGTTTGCACATGCTCAGGATATGTTTCTTCCGCTTGTCAGACTGGCAAACACTTCCTTCTATTGGAATAATTTTGCCTCATCCATACTACTCAGTCTGTGTCAGTGGTACAGATAAAGTACCACTTAGTCATACCAAATGCTGGTCTCCTTTATAGATATTAACACGCTATACTACTTAAATTGAAAGCTGGTTCAGGGCTATGACCCTGTTGCCTCCACATGGAAGTGTTTAATAATGTTCAACGAATAAAAAGATGTAGGAAAGTAATGAGTAATTTAGTCACTACTACATAGGTACTGCACATTCCTAAGTAAGTTCCAAATACTGAAACATTTATAACCAATGATTTGTTTCTAAGCACCCAATTCTTCCACTAATTAATTATAACCAAATTTATAAAAGTTAAGAGGAAATCACCAAAGTAAGACAGTTTTATAGAGGAACCAGAAAGTATGCTTTATAAATAAAACTTAAATAATCTGAAATAAAAAAGAAACCACAAACATTATATTAAATTCTTTAAGAAAAGTTTGGAAAAGAAAACCTTAGAAGAAACTCAGATGACATGAGAGTTTTATCACTAAATTGTGGTTGCCCTTGGCTGGCTGCTACAGGTAGAATTAAGTCCTTATGCATCCAATGGCAATTGTTTTGTTTTGTTTTGTTTTTTAAGGCCATGAACTTGAAAGAGAGCAAGAAAGGATAAATCTAAAGGTTTTCAGGGATGAAATGGAAGAGAAAAATGTTGTGATTATAATCTTAAAAAAATAAAATAAAAAACTAAGTTCATTTAGGAGGTGGCATTTGCAGGCTTAGCTACAATCTCTGCCTATGCCTGTTGCCTTTATGTTTTTGTAACTTTAATTTTTTCAAAATCTATCTTAATGTTGGTTCTCAAACACTTTAACCTCCCTGTAGCCCACTACCCAGCAGAGGTCATAGAAAAGAAAGGATACTGGGTGGGACCTGTTTAGAAAGATTCTTTGGAGCAACTCCAATCTGTGTCGTCTGGAACATGGCAGTTCTTCAAAGGTTAGCAGGCTGCATAGCTCTAGCTAGTCACAAATAGTTCACTGATACACCAGCCATCCGATTTGGTAGAGTCAGTAGAGCAAACAGGATTCAGCAGTGGTGGCAACTACCTGGTAGAGACAGCCAGGACTCAACCTCAGCACAAGTCAGTCGGAGACACCAGGAGAAGTTCTCCATGTGCTTCTCTTAGTAAATCGAAGCTAAGATTACCAAAGACCAAAAAGCACTGCACAGCTAGCTCTACCACCCTGCCAAGATTATCCCTGTCATTGTGGAGTCATTTTATATTCCCTCCAAACATCACGTGCCCTTTCACATGCTTGCTTTAGCACAACATCCTTTCACCTGTGTCTGCATCATCAAGATGTTCCTTCATGAGTTTGCCGAGGCAAAACACTATCCAATATAACTCACTTTCCAAAGAACCCTTAAGTTCCCGCTTCATGCTGCTGTCTAGTTTCCGAAGTCATTGCTTTGCTACTTTGTACCTTACAAGTTACTCCCTGTCTTAACCCAAAGGCCAAGACATTACATAGAATATGCCACATTCATTCAGAGATATTATGGTTAAAATCCAGCTAATTGTATTAAAGAAATTTTGTGACATGGTCTGCATTGGAATTTAGAAAACAGAACATACACATACAAATTTTCCTTGCAATCAAATATGCAAAGGAAGTCTAATGGCTAAAAACTGTAGTTCCTTGAATTTTTAAACTCTTAATAAAATAGTCATGCATAGCTTTAGGCACATAGAATTCCCAGTACATATGAGGTACTTTTTCCTATTTTATTTTTTATTAGTTATTTTATTTGCATTTCAAATGTTACTCCCCTTCCTCCCCCCTCGCCACAAAGCCCTTATCCCATTCCCTCTTCCCCCTGCTTCTATGAAGGTGCTACCTCACCCATCCACCTACTCACTCCCACCTCACTGCCCCAGCATCCTCATATACTGGAGCATTGAGCCTCTTGGGAGGTACTTTAATTAGGGATTTTATCACTGTGATAAAACACTATGACCAAAAGTAATTTGTGGAAGAAAGACTTTATTTCAAGTTACAACATTCAGGTCACGTTCTATCACTGAGGGAAGTTAGGGAAGGAACTGAAGCAGAGTCCATGGAGGAACTCTGCCTCCTGACTTATTCCTCATGACGGGTTCATCCTGGAGAGCAACTGGGGACAGGTTCCTTCCTGTCTCCATGTGTGCCACTGAGTCAAGCCGATGACACAGCTCTCAGTACCTAAACACTGCCCAGAGAGAGCCAATCTTCCAGGAGCATTGTATCTCCACAGTTAACAGGCACACAGGCTCACAGGAGGGACAGGCTCCAGGCAGAGACAGGAAGAGCAGCTAAAACCAGAGAGAATCAGATGGCAAGAGGCAAGGTTAAGAACCTAAGCAATAGAAACCAAAGCTGCTTGGCATCATTCGAACCCAGTTCTCCCAATACAGCAAGTCCTGGATATCCCAGCACACTGGAAAAGCAAGATTTTGATTCTGATTTAGGATTCTCATGATGATGATAAGAGGATTTTAAGAAGGACATAGATAACTCCCTTAAAGAAACACAGGAGAACACAGGTAAACAGGTAGAACCCCTTAAAGAGGGAAAACAAAATTCCCTTAAAGAATTACAGGACAACACATCCAAACAGGTGAAGGAATTGAAAAAAAAGAAAAAAAAAAACAATCCAGGATCTGAAGGACCCAAGACCCGACACTATTATGGAGGCTATGGAGCACTCACAAAAAGGGACCAATAATGACTGCCCTCTGAAAGATCCAAAAAGCAGCTGAAAAGGTCAGATGCACATATTTGGATCCAACCAATAGACAGAAGCTGCTGATCCCTGTAGTTGAATTAAGGGAAAGCTGGAAAAACCTGAGGAGGAGTGCAACCCTATAGGAGGACCAGCAGCCTCATTTAACCTGGACTCCAGAGATCTCTCAGTCCCTGGAACACTAACCAGGCAGCATACAACAGCTGATATGAGAGCACCAACACATATACAGCAGAGGACTGCAAGGACTGGGTTTAGTCAGAGAAAATACACGTAACCCTCAAGTGACTGAAGGCATGGCCCCAGGAAGTTTGTAAAAAAGGTGGGGTAGGGGTTGAGGGCAGAGACATCATCCTGGAGAGAGGGGCTGGGGAAATGATATTAAATGTGGAGCAGTCAGAGGATGGACCAGGAGGGGAGTAAGATCTGGAGTTTAAAATAAATACATAAATAAATAAATAAAGTTTAAAATTGGTTAAAAAGAAAGAAGGAAAGAAAGAATGAAGGAAAGAAAGAATGAAGGAAGGAAAGAAAGGAAGAAAGAAAGAAAGAAAGAAAGAAAGGAAGGAAGGAAGGAGGGGAGGAAGGAAGGAAGGAAGGAAGGAAGGAAGGAAGGAAGGAAGGAAGAAAGGAAGGAAGGAAGGAAGGAAGGAAGGAAGAAAGAAAGAAAGCAATCAAAAGGGGAGACATCCCTGGAGGTAGAAAATCTTGGAAAGAGATCAGGAGTCATAGATGCAAGCATCACCAACAAAATACAAGATATAGAAGAGTGAATCTCAAGAGTAGAAAATATCACAGAAAACATTGACACAATAGTCAAAGAAAATACGAAATGCAAAAGCTCCTAAGGAAAACCATCCAGTAAATTCAGGAGACAATGAGAACACAAAACCTAAGGATGATAGGTATAGAAGAGAGCAAAGACCCTGAAGGAATTAGAGAAAAGACCAATGGAGCTTAGGGGTTTGTAGCCCCTTAGGATGAACAACAACATG
>NW_022196913.1:20820503-20831956 GCF_008632895.1 Mastomys coucha | reverse complement strand
AAAAAAAAAAAAGAAGAAGATTGCCACACAAACACAAACTCCAGCTCTAACAGCAAAAACAAAACAAAACAAAAACAGAAAGAAACAATCACTTTTCCTTAATATACCGTAACATCGATGGACTCAGTTCACCAAGAAAAAGACATCAAATAACGGGCTGGTTATGAAAACAGGACACAGCATTTTGAGTCATACAGGAAACCCACCTCAGTGACAAAGACAGACCCTACCTTAGAGTAAAAGGCTGGAAAAATAAATTGTAAGCAAATGGTCCCAAGAAACAAGGTGGAATAGCCATTCTAATATCAAATAAAATCAAATTTCAACAAAACATTATCAAAAAAGATAAGGAAGGACACTTCATACTTATCAAAGAAAAATCTACCAAGATTAATTCACAATTCTGAACACCTATGCTCCAAATGCAAGGATATCGATATTCATTAAAAAAAAAAAAGTAAAATAAACCTACTAAAGCTCAAAGCACACATTGTACCACAAACAATAAGAGTGAGAGATTTCATTTGTTTTAGTCAGGTACTGTCAGAGCCTCTCAGGAGATAGCTATATTAGGCTGGCTTGTCCTTCCTTCAGTATCTGCTCCAAAGTTAGGCTCTGCAACTCCTTTTGTGGGTATTTTGTTCCCCCTTTTAAGAAGGAATGAAATGTCCACATTTTGGTCTTTCTTCTTCTTGAGTTTCTTGTGGTTTGTGGGTTGTTCTTCCTGTATTCCAAACTTCTGGGCTAATAACCACTTATCAGAGAGTGCATTCCATGTGTGTTCTTTGTGATTGAGTTACTTCACTCAGAATGATACAGCCATCCATTGAACTGAGTACAGGGTCCCCAATGAAGGACTTAGAGAAAGGACCAAAGGAGCTGAAGGGTTTGCAGCCCCTTAGGACGAACAACAATATGAACTAACTAGTACCCTCAGAGCTCCCAGAGACTCAACCACCAATAAAAAAATTTTAAAAAAACCAGATGCTGAGAAAGCAACTGACAAAATTCAACACTCCTTAAAGATAAAAGTCTTGCAAAGATCAGAAATTCAAGGCCGATACATAACCTAGTAAAAGCAATATACACCAAACCAGCAGCCAACATCAAACTAAATGGAGAGAACTTTGAAGCAAATCCACTAAAATCAGGGACTAGACAATGCTGCCCACTCTCTCCCTACCTATTGAATATAGTAATGGAAGTCATAGCCAGAGCAATTAGACAACAAAATGAGGGCAAAGAGATACAAATTCTTCTACAGGAAGACATCAAAATATCACTATTTACAGATGATATGATAATATGCTTGAGACCCCAAAAATTTCACCAGAGAACTACAAAAGCTGACGAACAACTTCAGCAAAGTGGCTTGATTAAAAATTAACTCAAACAAGTCAGTAGCCTTCCTCTACTCTAAGGATAAACAGGCTGAGAAAGAAATTAGGGAAAGACACCATTCACAACAGTCACAAATAATGTAAAACACCTTGGTTTGACTCTAACCAAACAAGTAAAAGATCTGTATGACAAGAACTCAAGTATCTGAAGAAAGAAGTTGAGGAAGATCTCAGAAGATGGAAATATCACCCATACTCATGGATTAGCAGGATTAATATAGTCAGGTCAGAGGAAAGCCAGGGTGGAAAGTTTGGATTGGGTGGATGGTTCATTGAGCACCCTCATAGAATCAGGGGAAGGGAGAATGGGGTAGGTGGTTCTGGAGGGGAAACCAGGAAAGGGGATAACATTTGAAATGTAAATAAATAAAATATCCAATAAAAATGAAACAAAACCTAAAATTAAGGAATCTTTTCATTACTATTTTAAAATTTTATTACATAATAACTTCAAATACTTAGTATATCAAAAGCCTGCATTGAATTTAAAATTATGGCACATGGGATCCTTAATTTCACCTTTAAGAGTAACTGAACTAGGTATGTTAGTATTGGCCTGTAATCTCAGTCACTTGAAAGGCTGAGGCAATCAATCACTATGTGGGCCTATAGAAATGTGTTCAGGGGTAACCTGGCCGCCCATGCCCACTTAGGGTTTGGGGCTTTTGGCGATGTGGAACTAAGGAGGGGTTTTTTTGTTGTTTACATTTTTTGGTTTTTGTTTGTTTGTTTGTTTGTTTGTTTTTTCAAGACAGGGTTTCTCTGTGTAGCCCTGGCTGTCCTGGAATTCACTCTGTAGACCAGGCTGGCCTCAGTCTCAGAAATCTACCTGCCTCTGCCTCCCAAGTGCTGGGATTAAAGGTGTGTGCCACCACTGACCTATCTACCACAGTATCTTAAGGGTAGAATACTGACTTAGCCTTTGGGAGGTTGTTAGTCAATATTTAAAACTCCAGTAAGTAAATAAGTAAATAACTCAAGTAGAATAAAAAGAACAGCTTATTGTTTTTAAATTGAGGATTGTACTAGAGTCTTTCCTCTTTGCTAAAAAAAAAAAAAAAAAAAAAAAAAAAAAAAAAAATTGGAAGAAAATCTTAAGGTAGACATGGTTGATTTTGGTTCAAAACTTTTAAATTTCAGTCCATGATTGCAGACAAACACTGTGGAAGAGCTGAGTCATACAGCAGGGGACTGGAAAACTAGTTGTTCACATGTTATGGGTCAGGAAGCAGAAAATAGTAGGAGGGCCAGAGCCATGCTGTAACAGTCAGATGCACAATCAGAAACGAATGTTGACTACCTTGCCCAGCTTCCCCAGATCGCACTAGCTGCTGAGGGACAAGTACTCAGATGGGCCTTTGAAGAATATGTCTGATCCAAGGCCTAAGAAACACCTACTAAGGCTTAGCCTCTAGAATCTTGACTGTTTCATTTTATACATTACATTTCCAAACTGACAAAAAGAGGGTGCTATGAAAGAGAGGTTACAATTCCAATTTCTTGAAGAAGAAATATGCACTAAAAGCTAGGCAGACATCCTTATCCAAACCCTATCTGTCATTAGCTTCCCAAAGCTTTCCCAGGTCCATTTCTAGTTGGTCAAATAGATAGAAGAAAATGTCCACCTAGTTATGAGCCTCAAACCAGAAAGATGGAAAAGACAAAAATAAGGGGAAGAAGGAAGGTAGGATAGAGGGCAAGGTGGGCATATGGGAACACATTTCACAAAAATAGAAATGCAATTAAGTTGATGTCTTCCAAAATGGTCTGGACTCACACACCTACAACCCTGCCTGTTCTGCCTTATCTCATTAAATGCCTGGTTATGGATGGGCAGGCTTGCCATCTGTTTAAATAATAGTTTTCTGTTCTCCATGTGGACTACAGTGTTGGAGTCAATTAAAGCATCCTCTCCACTGCTATCCATCTCCCTCTCAGCAGGAGCTCTGATATGCAGGACCATCCTGCCACCTCCACACTGGCATCTGCTCCTAGTTAGAGTCTAGCTGCTTTCCCATATAACCTCCCCTCCAGAGGTAAACCTTCCTGGCCATGATGCAGGCGATGTGAGTGTGAACACCCACTCACAAAGGAACAGAAGACAGATTAGGAAAAGTTCCAGCACTTTTCTGCTTGGCAATCCCAGAGTGACGGATGTGACTTCCTGTGAATTCTAACCATAAGCTATTTTCAAAACTCAGTTTTAAATTAGTGGGCAATGATGGAGTTTCTTTCGAAAGTGGCATGTTTAAAGCTAGATCTAGAAGAGGAGCCATAGAGTTGCCTCTCTGACAGAAGGAAGAGGATCAAGGATGAACCAATGGGGAAGATTGGTGAGAATGGCAGAGGGGTGAGCTAGGGGTAGTATAGGCATTCCACTTATGGGAGGAAAGATAGGTTTTCAGGCTGTTTTAAATCAGGAAAACATGCCAAGGTATGCACTAACAATTTATATTTATTTACTTGTGAGGCACTAGTTTTAATAGCCTATCTATCTATCTATCTATCTATCTATCTATCTATCTATCTATCTATTTATATATATATGTAATTCTTACCACCATCTAATGAAGACTTTATTTTCCTGATTCTGTTTTATAAATGGAAAATAACCCAAGGCTTAGAATTTTATTGACCTACTTGATGTCCTGAAGGAATAAACCTGCAGTCTTTCTTCAGATTGCTATCAGTTGAGTAATCAATAATTGATTGGACCAGAACACTTTCAGAAGTACAATGCTGAGCTCTGGAGAATTACTCGAGGATTAAGGGTTGTGCTGGACAAACTGGGATATATATACAAAATATCCTGATCAAACTGCTTTCTTAATAAATAAAATTAGAGAATATGTCTTAAAGTCCTTTGAGAAAATAAACCACAGATATATGATGACAAGATTTATTGTGGAAATTGTCTGATTGTTGGGAAACCCTGCTGCTAAAGTCAAAATCTGACAATGCCAGAAAACCCTGAGCTTAGTGCACAATAATGAACTCCCTTTGTCACTGTGGCTTCCTCTTCTATACCTGGGGATCCTGGGCCCCACACTGACTACTTGAGGAACATCAGGTAGTCCTGCACCTGAGATTCCTGAAATGCCTCCCCATGCTAAAGAGGCATCTCAATACCTTAGCCTTTAGCCAATGACCTTTGTCTGCCCTACATTTTCTCACCCTCTTCCCCAAAACTATATAACCCTTGGTTTACCCAGAATAAAGTACATGCACACACGTTGTTTTGTTGAATATTGTCTAAGAGAGTTGTTTCACTAAACATCCTCTAAAAGAGCTATAATATTCAAGAGATGTCACACTGAGATATCCAGGAAGAACTTCTGCCCCGAGCCCTAGCTCCACTCCCATGGACCAAGAAACTCAGTTCCTCTCCATCCTTCCCTGTTTGGTGTGCAGCAGCACCTGGATACCACAAGGAAAGAAACAGAAAAAAATGGAACCACAGCTGATATAATTATGGATGCTGAGAAATCCCAGAATGGAGAGTATTGAGAGGTTCAGAGGACTGGGCATCATGGAAGCTGATTATGTAACTTCTAGTATGAGGCCTAACCCCTGAAAAAATGGGTCCCATTCTTAGACGAGGAAGGCCCAAGTACTTAGAACTATTATATCACAAGACAGAAGAAGATGAATGGATATCACCACTTCAAAAGTAAGTATGGGCTCATTTGCCCTTAGTACTCTGTAGTTGCCAGCACTGGTAAGCACCTAGCCACATTGATAAGGACTAGTTTCTTTAATCTCTTTGCCAATCCAACTATGTATCTTCAGAAATGTCTTCAGACAAACCCAGAAATAGTGGTTTACTAGTCCTCTATATCTTAGCCCACCAAGAAGATGAGTAGAGTTAAACTATTATACTGCATATGACAATGCCTTGGAGTACTTCACATTTACTCTTTCCTAGTGCACTTTAATAACGTCAATCAGTATTCAATGCATAAATCTTGTCAAAGATCCAACCTGTAATACAATTGATCCAAATTTTGGATCTATACCTTCTGAAGAACTCTACACCACTAGAAGCAGGCATAGAGATTCTGCCAACCCTGAGATAAAGAAGAACACACTTTGGCTCCATTTATGTGATTTCAGAGAAAAAGCACTTTTGACTCTACAAATGTGTGTGTGTGTGTGTGTGTGTGTGTGTGTGTGCATGCGTGCAAGTTGGTTTTATGTATTCTTCATGATATAGGCTAAATTGGGGGAAAAGAACATCAGTTTAGAAAGTGCCCCCACCAAACTAGCCCATGGGCAAGCCTGTGGGGGCATGTTTTGATGAGTGGTTGATGTGGCCCTTGTGGCACTGGCTTGCCGTAGTAAGTCTCTTTACACCTGGGGGTATATATGAAATCAGGCTGAGCAAATCAAGAGGATCGAGCCAGAAGCTGCACTTCTTCACAGTCCGTGTATCAGTTCCTGCCTCTGGTTCCTGACTTGTCTGAGTTATTGCCTTGATTTCCATCAATCTTAGACTGTGATGTGGAGCTGCAAGCTGAAATCACTTTCTCCCCATTACTTTTGTTCATTTTGTTTTATGAAAACAATAGAAACCACAACTAAAAAAAATTACTAAAATTATTACTAAAAAAGGAAATGAAAACTAAGAGGATTGCTGGGACATGGCCATGTGTTTTGGGGGAGAATTAGTTTGGTGATTTGAACTATGGGTTATAAAAGCTACTGAGTGCTCAGTGATCAGTGCTCAGAGGATTGTTCTGCAAGATCTTGGGAGAGAATATTGAGAGAAATTCAGACAAAAGAGTCCTGGTTTATGATGTTTCAGAGGGAAACAAAATTCTACTTGGGCCATTCATATGCTATTTCAAATTAAGAATCTAACCAGATGTGGTGGCAAATGTCTTTAATACAAGCCCTTGGGAGCCAGAGTTAGATAGAACTGGGATATCAAGACCAACCTGGTCTACCTAATGACTTCAGGATACCTGGGGCTAAATAGACACTGTCTCAAAAATGAGCAAACAAGTACCGATAGACAGACAGACAGACACACAGACACACAGACAGACAGATAGAATCAATGGTTCTGGTCAGCTGGAGCTAAAAGCAGCCCTAGAATGTCTACAAGGGAATGTGCAATCAATTTACAGCAGGAGACCCAAATATTTTTAGATGTTAATATCATGGAACGACCACCAAGAACAACAGTAGTTTTGGAGTGAAACAAACCCAAGTCTCCAGGACAAGTTACATGTCTGTGAATTGTACAGAAGTGCTGCCACCAAGCCCTTTAGATCCTAGAGAACTGAGAATCCCAGAAGTCCGATGTTACACAGCTGGACTTTAGTTTTGTTCTGATTGTATTGTGACTAGGTTCTCTCTTGAGAGGAAATATATTACTTGATTTTTATTTTACAGGGAAGCAACTGAGGGACTTTGAAAATTTTCAAGAGATTTGAGAATGTTGGCAAGACTTTAGATATGTTTTAGATGCTTTGATCTTCGGAAGAATTCAGATAATTAAAGAGACTGAACATATAGTGTTTGAATTTTTAAATAATATGGGACTTTAAAAAATTAGAATGTTTATATTTCCACATTAATATAATGTGAGATCTTAGGAATGAACAGAAAAGGAAAGTTGATGGTTTAACAGTGACATGGTTGTGTGACAAGTTGACAATGGATCAAGTTTTTTCATCAAATTGACACAGATTGGGAGTCATTTGGTAAGAGAGTACCTCTACTGAGAAAATGCCTGAATATGATTGGCCTATGGGAAAATTTATGGTATTTAGTGATTGATATGTGATAGCCCAGGGAGTCCTGGGAAACATAAGAAAGTAGGAAGGGTAAGCCATGTGGAACATGCCACTAAGCAGCTTTTCTCCATAGTCTCTCTCTCTCTCTCTCTCTCTCTCTCTCTCTCTCTCTCTCTCTCTCTCTCTCTCTCTCTCTCTCTCTCTCTCTCTCTCCTGTAAGTCATTTTCTTCCTCCAGATTCTGTCATGTATAAATTCTTACCCTGACATCCCTCAGTAACAGACTGTGATGTGTATCCTCATGTTGCAACAATCTCTTTTCCTTATAAGTTCCTTTTGGTCACAGTGTCTTATTATATCAATAGAAACCCTAACAAAGACAAAATATATAATGGGTGTATATGATATACATTACATATACAGAAACTCACATACATTTATTTTGAGGCCTCTTCTTTTGTAAAGTTTACCATGATGATATTTCTAATTGTTAGTACATTTCAAAGATGATTTGTGATATACAGAACTCTTTCAATGAATTGTCTAATTCTGTTGCCTATTGGAATATGAGATTATTATTAAGATAATAATATATTGACTATGTTGAATCATTTTTTAATATATTTTAAAGACTTTCAAAATAATAATTGAAAAGCTCTCAATCCTGAATTCCATTATGATAAATCCTGGTTCAGTTATTTTCCCATTTCTGTAAGTAATCTCTAAACATTCAGAATCAACTTTGAGAATTTTTGTTAGTGCTTTACCTCATAGTTTTTTTAAAAAAAATGTTTATTCTATGATCACTTTGTTTATGATGACAAAGTATGATAAAATGTGCGATAGACCAAAGCTAAGAGACATGTGTACTTTCCATTAAGACCAACTGGGAAAGGATGAAAGGAATTCTAGGTTTACTTTGAGTTGAATGCTTTTGAGCCAAGGAAACAGTATTTAACATTTTATTATATGAAATAATAGTTATTTTTCTTCTAAGTCAGAATCTATTTTCTACATTCTAGTCCCTCTACCTGTTTTGTCATGCTTCACTCTAGCATTTCACAAAATCAAGCATCAATTCTTGCCATTCTAGAGCCATAAAGGTGATAAACCATACAATGCAAAAGGGAGCTGTATATGTGAAAATTCAGTGAAGTTACTGGGGATTATGAAGTCACTTTTTAAATATATTTTATTTATTTACATTTCAAATGTTATCGCCTTTCCTGGTTTTTGCTCCAGAACCACCTTCCCATTCTCCCTCCCCTGATCCTATGAGGGTACTCACTGAACCATCCACCTACTCCAAACTCTCCACTCTAGCTTTCCCCTGACCTGGGGCATCTCCTTCCCAGGACCTCTTCCCAGGACCTCTTCTCCTACTGATATCCAACAACACCATCCTCTGCTACATATGCAGCTGGAGCCATGAGTCCCTCCATGTGTACTCTTTGGTTGGTGGTTTAGTTCCTAAGAACTATGGGGTGTCTGGTTGTTTTATATTGTTGTTCTTCCTATGAGTTGCAAACCCCTTCAGGTCCTTCAGTCCTTCCTCTAACTCCTCAATTGGGGACCCCGAGCTCAGTCTAAAGATTGGCTGCAAGCATCTGCCTCTGTATTTGTAAAGCTCTGTCAGCAAGCACTTCATGCCATCCGGGGTAGTGTCTGGATCTGGAGTATGTGGGATGCCCCAGATGGGACAGTCTCTGGATGGCCTTTCTTCAGTCTCTGTTCCACATTTTGTCTCTGTATTTGTTCCCTTGAGTATTTGTTCTCCCTTCTAAGAAAGACTGAAACATCCACACTTTGGTTTTCCTCCTTCTTGAGCTTCATGTGGTCTATGAATTGTATCTTGGATATTCCAGGCTTTTGGGTTAATATCCATGTACAAGCGAGTACAGACCTTGTGTATTGTTTTGTGACTGGGTTACATTGCTCAGGGTGATATTTTCTCATTCCATTCATCTGCCTAAGAATTTCATGAAGTCACTGTTTTTAATAGCTGAGTAGTACTCTATTGTGTAAATGTACCACATTTTCTGTATCCATTCCTCTTTTGAAGGACATTTAGGTTCTTTCCAGCTTCTGGCTATTGTAAATAAGGCTGTTATGAACATAGTGGAGCATATGTCCTTGTTATATGTTGGGACATCTTTTGGGTATATGCCCAGGAGTGGTATAGCTGAGTCCTCAGGTAGTACTATGTCCAATATTCTGAGGAACCGCCAAACTGATTTCCAGAGTGGTTGTTCCTGTTTGTAATCCCACCAACAATGGAAGAGTGTTCCTCTTTCTCCACATCCTCATCAACATCTGCTGTAACCTGAGTTTTTGGTCATAGCCATTCTGACTGGTGTGAGGTAGAATCACAGGGTTGTTTTGGTTTGCATTTCCCTGATGACTAAGGATGCTGAACATTTCTTTATATGATTCTTGGCCATTCGGTACTCCTCAATAGAAAAGTTTTTGATTAACTCTGTACTTTATTTTTAAATAGGGTTATTTGGTTCTCTGGAATCTAACTTCTTAAGTTCTGTATATATATTAGATATTAGCCTTCTATTGGATGTAGGATTCATAAAGATCTTTTCCCAATCTGTTGGTTCTTGTTTTGTCCTATTGACACAGTCCTTTGACTTACAGAAGCTTTGCAGTTTTATGAGGTCCCATTTGTTGATTCTTGATCTTAGAACATAAGCTAAAACAAGTGTTCTGTTCAGGAAATTTTCCCCTGTGTCGATGTGCTCAAGGCTCTTCCCCATTTTGTCTTCTATTAGTTTCAGTGTATCTCATTTTACATGGAGGTCCTTGATCCACTTGGATTTGAGCTTTGTGCAAGGAGATAAGAATGGATCGATTTGCATTTTTCTACATGCTGCCCTCCAGTTGAACCAGCACCATTTGTTGAAAATGCTGTCTTTTTTCCACTGGATGGTATTACCTCCTTTGTCAGAGATCAAGTGACCATGGGTGTGTGGGTTCATTTCTTGGTCTTCTATTTCATTGATCAACATGTCTGTTTCTGTACCAATAATGCCATGCAACTTTATCACTATTGCTCTGTAGTACAGCTTGAGGACAGGGATGGTGATTCCCCCAGAAGTTCTTTTACTATTGAGGATAGTTTTTGCTATCAGGGTTTTTTATTTATTTGAAATGAATTTGCAAATTGCTCTTTCTAACTCTATGAAGAATGGAATTGAAATTTTGATGGGGATTGCATAGAATCTGTAGATTGCTTTTGGCAAGATGGCCATTTTCACTATATTAATCCTGCTAATCCATGAGCATGGGTGATATTTCCATCTTCTGAAATCTTCAACTTCTTTCTTCAGCGACTTGAAGTTCTTGTCATACAGATCCTTCACTTGCTTGGTTATAGTCAAACCAAGGTATTTTATATTATTTGTGACGATTGTGAAGGGAAGGGTGTCATTTCCATAATTTCTTTTTTAGCCTGTTTATCCTTAGAGTAGAAGAAGGCTACTGATTCGTTTGAGTTAATTTTTAATCACGCCACTTTGTTCAAGTTGTTCATCGGCTTTAATATTTCTCTGGTGAAATTTTTGGGGTCTCTGAAGTATACTATCATCTATAAATAGTGATATTTTGACTTATTACTGTAGAAGAATTTGTATCCCCACCTCCTTTTGTTGTCTAATTGCTCTGGCTATGACTTCCATTACTATATTCAATAGGTAGGGAGAGAGTGTGCAGCATTGTCTAGTCCCTGATTTTAGTGGGATTGTTTCAGGGTTCTCTCCATTTAATTTGATGTTGGCTGCTGGTTTGGTATATATTGCGTTTACTATGTTATATATCAGCCTTGAATTTCTGATCCTTGCAAGACTTTTATCACTAAGGAGTGTTGAATTTTGTCAATTGCTTTCTCAGCATCTAATGAAATGATCATGATTTTTTTCTTTGAGTTTGTGTCTATAGGCAATTATGTTGGTGAATTTCAGTATATTAAACTATCCCTGCATCTTTGGGATGAAGTCTACTTTATCATGGTAGGTGATCATTTTGATGTGTTCTTGGATTAGGTTTGAGAGAATTCTATTGAGTATTTTTGCCTCAATATTCATAAGTAAAATTGGTCTGAAGTTCTTTTTCTTTGTTGGGTCCTTGTGTGGTTTAGTTATAAGTGTAACTGTGACTTCAGAGAACAACTGTATAGTGTTCCTTTTGTTTCTCTTTTGTGAAATACTTTGAAGAGTATAGGTATTAGGTCTTCTTTGAAAGTCTGATAGAATTCTGCATTAAACCTGTCTGGTCCTGGGCTTTTTTTTTTTTTTTTTTTTTTTTTTTTT
>NW_022196913.1:20818210-20820396 GCF_008632895.1 Mastomys coucha | reverse complement strand
TTTTTTTTCTTAGTATAGACTTTTGTAGTAGAATCTGATTTTTTTAAATTTCCTCAGTTTCCATTGTTATGTCTCCCTTTTCATTTCTGATTTTGTTAATTTGGATACTGTTTCTGTGCCCTCAAGTTGGCCTGGGTTTATTGATCTTGTTGATTTTCTCAAAGAACCAGCTGCTGTTTTTGTTGATTCTTTGTATAGTTCTTTTTTTCTTTGTACTTGGTTGGTTTCAGCCTGAGTTTGGTTATTTCTGTATCTATTCCTCTTTGGTGTATTTGCCTCTTTTTGTTCAAGAGCTTTCATGTGTGATGTCAAGCTCCTAGTGTAGGCTCTCTCCAGTTTCCCTTTGGAGGCACTCAGAGCTATGAGTTTGCCTCTTAGCACTGCTTTCATTGTGTCCCATATGTTTGGGTATGATATGTCTTCATTTTCATTAAACTCTGAAGTCTTTAATTTCTTTCTTTCTTTCTTCCTTGACCAACTTATCACTGAGTAGAGCATTGTTCATCTTCCATTTATATGTGGGATTTCTGTTGTTTTCATTGTTATTGAAGACCATCCTTAGTCTGTGGTGACCTGATAGGATGCATGAGATTATTTCAATCTTCCTGTATCTGTTGAGGCCTGTTTTTTGACTGATTAT
The DNA here is from genome assembly GCF_008632895.1 of Mastomys coucha. NCBI lineage: Eukaryota > Metazoa > Chordata > Mammalia > Rodentia > Muridae > Mastomys > Mastomys coucha. The sequence goes on along the minus strand of NW_022196913.1, from coordinate 20,819,756 downwards.
CTGCTCAATTTTGGAGAACGTACCATGAGATGCTGAAAAGAAGGTATATTATTTTGTTTTAAGTTGAAATGTTCTATTCATTTCTATTCATTCCATTTGGTTCATAACTTCTGTTAGTTTCACTGCATCTCTGTTTAGTTTCTGTTTTCATGATCTGTCTATTGCTGAGAGTGTGGTGTTGACGTCTCCCATTATTATTGTATACAGTACAATGTGTGCTTTGAGCTTTATTTAGTAAAGTTTCTTTTATGAATGTGGGTGCCCTTGAATTAGGGGCATAGATGTTCAGAATAGAGAGTTTATCTTGGTGGATTTTTCCTTTGATGAGTATGAACTGTCCTTCCTTATCTTTTTTGATTACTTTAGGTTGAAAGTTGATTTTATTTGATATTAGAATGTCTACTCCAGCTTCTTTCTTGGGACCATTTGCTTGAATTGCTTTCCAGCCTTTTTCTCTGAGGTAGTGTATGTCTTTGTCACTGAGGTGGATTTCCTGTATACATCAAAATATTGGGTCCTGTTTATGCATACAGTCTGTTATTTTATCTCTTTTTATTGAGTAATTTTAAGTCCATTGATGTTAAGAGGTATTAAGGAAAAATGATTGTTGCTTCCTGTTATTTTTGTTGTTAGAGATGGATTATGTTTTTTGTAGCTACCTTCTATTTTGTTTGTTAAAAGATTACTTTCTTGCTTCTTCCAGGTTTAGTTTTTCTCCTTGTATTGGAGTTTTCCATTTATATTCTTGGAAGTGCTGGATTTGTGGAGAGATATTGTGTAAATTAGTTTTTGTCATGGAAACTCTTGGTTTCTCCATCTATGGTAATTCAGAGTTTTGATGGGGATAGTAGCCTAGGCTAGCATTTGTGTTCTCTTAGGGTCTGTATGACATCTCTCCAGGATATTCTGGCTTTCATACTGTCTGATGAGAAGTCTGGAGTAATTCTAGTAGGTCTGCTTTTATATGTTACTTGACATTTCCCCTTACTACTTTTAATATTCTTTCTTTGTTTTGTGCATTTGGTGATTTGATTATTATGTGATGGGAGGAATTTCTTTTTCGATCCAATCTATTTGATGTTCTGTAGCCTTCTTGTATATTCATGGACATGTATTTCTTTAGGTTAGGGATGTTTTCTTCTGTAATTTTGTTGATGGTATTTACTGGTCTTTTTAGTTGTAGATCTTCACTCTTTTCTATACCTATTATCCTTAGGTTTGGTCTTCTCATTGTGCCCTGGATTTCCTGAATGTTTTGAGTTAGGATCTTTTTGCATTTTGCATTTTCTTTGACTGTCATGTCAATGTTTTCCATGGTATCTTTTGTGCTTGAGATTCTATCTTCCCTTCCATTTCTTGTATTCTGTTGGTGATGCTTGCATCTATGGCTACTGATCTCCTTCCTAGGTTTTCTATCTCCAGTGTTGTCTCCCTTTGGGATTTCTTTATTGTTTCTATTTCCATTTTTAGATCCTGGATGATTTTGTTCAATTCCTTCACCTGTTTGTGTTTTCCTGTAATTCCTTTTTTTTTTTTTTTTTTTTTT
>NW_022196913.1:20781874-20817201 GCF_008632895.1 Mastomys coucha | reverse complement strand
TTAGACATAGCTCTACCGGAGGACCCAGCCATACCACTACTGGGCATATACCCAAAAGATACTGCAACCTGTAATTCCTTAAGAGACTTTTGTGTTTCCTCTTTAAGGGCTTCTACCTGTTTACCTGTGTTCTCCTGTATTTCTTTAAGGTAGTTATTTATGTCCTTCTTAAAATCCTCTATCAGCATCATGAGATGTGATTTTAAATTCATATCTTGTTTTTCCTGTGTGTTGTGGTATCTAGGACTTGCTGTGGTGAGAACTGTGTTCTGATGATGACAGGTATTCTTGGTTTCTGTTGGTAAGATTCTTGCATTTGCCTTTTGCTGTCTGGTTATTTCTGGCGTTAGATGTTTTTGCTGTCTCTGACTGGATCTTTTTCCTCCTTGTCCACATAGGCCTGTGGATCCAGCACTCCTGGATGGCCATCTCTCTCCTGGCAGAACTTGAGTACATAGGGCTCTGGATCCTGTCCCAGCTGCTCTACTGTTCTTGTCGTCCATGTGCTCCTCACCACCCTGCTCCAGACAGTTATTGGAGAGAAAGTGGCTATCTCACCTCTGAGCCAGGTAGTAAAAGCACTCTTGGGAGACCAGCTCTCTCCTGGCAGAACTGTGTACAACAGGCTGTGGAAAAACCTCCACTCGTGGGTACAGATGGAGGACCAAGACCACCTAAATCTCTTATGGTTTGTTTCTTGATAATGACAGGTAAGACTTCCTCAAGGACAGTCCTTCCTTCTTTCAGAATTTATTTTGCTGCCAGAAAAGAGATTTCAGTTCTGTTCCAGGTTCTTCAATCATCCATCCTGTATCCTTTAAACAATTTTTCCTTCCACACTCTTAAACTTCATTTGAAGTCTTAAAGCAAATCTTAACAAAGTAAAGCAAAAAGTTATTTCTTAGGATAAGGTTTGATTAAATACTCCGTCTTGGATAAAAGTGATCTTGACCTCGAGCAACCTAATAATTTGTGAGAAGAAAGAAGCACATCTCACTCAGGATCTGTGAAATAATCACCATGAACACCGATCAAGGTACTACTATGCTGCTTCTACTAGATAGTGACAAATGACTAATGACTAAGACAGATCGTATGCAAGAGTGTATGGGTGGGAAGAGAAGGGTGTGAAGGATTAATTGGGAGGTGAACGGATGGGAGTTAAAGCAGAGGGAAAAAGAGATACTATGCTTTTGAGATATTCTGCAACCTTCAGGTATCCCTCATTTTTTTCTTCTGAAAATAATTTGAATATAATACCACACATCAAGGACATCTTCTAAGGATTGAATGTCACACTAAGTCCATACCTAGAAGAAGAATTGCTGCACTGTGGATTAAACACAAGTAGAATGAGACATAATTACATTATGAACTCTTTGATTTTCCTTTATTTCAATAACCATTGTGCATGTACAATCTTGCAAAGAATATGAACTTGGTTTCACAGTAAGATAGATAAAATGCATATATGCACTCTTCAAAGGCAACTAAAAAAGATGAATTGATACACTGGAATTAAAGGACTGACTAAGTATCTAACCATGCAGGCAAATAAAGCCACATTGAATTTTTTTCTGTATGAATGCAAAAATACATAGCTCATTTCATTTCAGTGCCATTTTCCATTGTGAGAGTCAAAGCTGTTACCAAGTTGGAAATTAGGAGAAGAGGAAAGATGTGCTCAGAAAAAGTTTCAAGTATCTCATTAAAGAGTGTCAATCAGGTTAACAGCTAGATGACCAAATTAGTATACCGAGTTGCAAGGGTCAAATCAGACAGAAAAGGTTATTAACAGTGTTCTTTAATGTCTTTCTTGTTTCGTAGAAGGAAAGATATTATAAGAATTAATAAATGACTAAAATTCACAAAACGATGTATGTAGTAATTGGGAAGCAGCAACTAATTGTTCCAGTTTACTCATTCAGCATTAATTGTCCAATATATATTATCTTCTATCAAAAATTATCCTGGTTATAGCTTTTATTGTTGCTGACTTGCTCCTGACATCTAGTCTACCCTAACATGAGCTTTTTTTCATAGCTATAATGTCATAATGAGGGTTTGATCTAGTGTATATCAGTGTTGTCAATCACATTATTTTTTTGTGTTATATTCCTTCCAGTTGCAGAATTTTAAAACAGGGGTTATTATACTCATAGCCAATAGAGAAAAAAATAAAGTAATTCCCAAAGCTTTCTTAATAACAGTCCTTGAATCTTTGAGGTAAGCGAGGTATAAACATGTGTTTTGTAAAATTGAACTAAGCTTTACTAGTAACTATATCTGAGAAACTATATCCATTGAAGCTCATATTTCAATTCAACTAAATACACTATCTGATTCAGTCAGAGCTACAAGGGAGAACCATGTGCTACCTCCCCAAAGTATTCTCTATGTTAAGCTACTAAGGAATTCCAGAGAAGGAGGAGAAATACTGAGGCAAGGATACACTGACCAAGATGGAACACGACTGGATAGGAATACCTTTGCTCCAACCCCATCAGCCAGCTCTTACAGGGATAATTTTCTGGTAAAGCACAGAGAAAAGAAAATAATTATATGCAGATGTGACTAGGTATCACAGAGTGTAGCCTCTAGGACAGTAGGCAAATATGAGACAGGAGAAATGTCCTGAGGAAAATTCTCCGTTGAAGGACCCTACTATGTGTTCTCAGAAGTGTTCAGTGGCTCAAACTTTGAAAACTAGAGTGTAGGAGACCTTGCTTGAAAATCACTGCCCTGAATATATTCATATATGATATCATCACTGCTTCTTTCTTTCTTTTATTAATTCATAAAAAATGTCTATATTTTTCTCACAGGGTGTAATACAATTTGCAAATATGTTATAAGAAGTTGTCTTAGAGTTTCTATTGCTGTGATCATGCACCATGACTGAAAGCACCTTGAGAAAGAGTTAATTTCACCTTATCTTTTAAGTCCTTCACTGAGGGAAGCCAGGGTAGAGACTCAGGGCAAAAACTAAAGTAGAAGCCATGAAGGAGTTTCCTTATCAACTTGCTCCCATGTCTTGAATAACCTGTTTTCTTTTACCATCCAGGACCACCCACCCATGTTTGGCACAACACACAGAGGCAAAGGCCCTCCCACACCAAACATTAATCAAGAAAATACCCTGTAGATTTGCCTACAAGCCAATCTCAGGGAAACATTGTCTCTGTAAAGATTCTTTCTTCCTAGATGATGCTAGCCTGTGTCAAATTGACATAATAAATAGCCAGCACAATTGACCCCTTGTCATCTTGACATACCCATCATTTTTAAGCCACAATAGTGCCTTTCTTCTTGTACCCAATATGTCATGTTCATATTAATAAGACAATATAAAACATCCCGAATTTAAAACACTTCAACTTTAAAACACACTCTTGAAAAATTTCAACACTTGAAAAGTTCAGTCTCTTTAAAACATCCAAGGCCTCTTTTAAAGTTCAAAGTTTCTCTAAAATAGCCATAAGTCCTTCTAAAACTCCCAAGTCTCTTTAAAAGTTCAAAGTCTCTCAACTGTGGGTTACTGTAAAATCAAAATAAGTTAAATACTTTCTTATCCCAAGAGGAATAACCAGGGTATGATCAAAATCAAAGAAATGCAAAGGCCAAACCAAATAGTGTGAAGCTCAATGTCAGATTTTCTGGAACTCATGATCTTCTGGTTTCCAAAGGGCCTGTTCTACTCCACCCTCTCCAGCTCTGCCATCCACAGCATATACAGATTGCCTCATAGGGTCAGGTTCACACTGCTGTTATCCTTAGTGGTCATCCCATGGCATTGACATCTCCAAAACGCTGGAATCTCCACAATAATTGAGCTGCACCTTCACCAGTCTAATATCTTGGGCTCTCTTCATAAACCCTAACCTGATACATGCTACCAAACCTCAACTCTGTCAATGACTACTTCATGTTTACAAAACAAGTACAACCTGGGTGACTTTTACCAAGTTCTGCTCCCAACTGTAAATACAGTTTTGTTCCTGTCTAGATCACAGCTTTTATGTGATTAAACACAAAGAAGCCCTTCTTACAGGATTTCTCCTCAAAAATGTTTTTCCCCCTTAATTATCACTCATTTCTCAGCTCTAATTAATCAGAATCTGTTGTCCCAGCAAACCAAAGATTTTTCTTCAGTAGTTCTTAGTTCAAAATATTGGACAGCCTCAACACAGTCCCTAGTGGACTTTCAAAACTTACTTCTGCAACCTCACAAACCAGATTTACTCTACATGGCTCTTGCATTATGTTCTATGTTCTTATAACAGTTCATTAAGTTTTGGACACTCAACAGCTTTTTCAGTGTAAACTTTGAAAATACTTTCACAAACCTCTCCATAACACATGGTTTAGGTCTGTCACAGCAATACCATACTCCAGTTTCTATCATAGTTAGGATTTCTACTGATGTAATAAAACAACATGACCAAAAGCAACTAGGAGAAAAAAAATCAGTTTTACCATAGAGTTTCACAATACCTTGTGCCACTGAGGGAAACCAGGAAGAAACCTGGAGGCAGGAATGGATTCATAAGTCATAGAGAAATGCTTCTTGCTTGCTTTCTTCCCATAGCTTACTTGACTAACTTTTTTATAGTAGCAAGGACGACCAGAACAGGGATGACACTGCCCATATGAACCGGATTCTCCCACATCAAGCATCAATCAAGAAAATGCACTGTCAGCTTACGTGCAGGCCAATCTGATATGCTCATTTTCTCAATTGAAGCTTCCATTTTTGAAATGACACTATTTTATATAAAGTTGACATAAAATTAGCCTATGCAGAATAAATGAGAAAATGGGACCAGACGTGGAAAGACCAGAGAGATCAGAAGTTTTAAAACTGTAACAAAAGTAAAGATGATAGTGCAGCTAAATGCACAAAATATTTGGTACTTTGGAGACCTTAAACAATTCATATGATTTACTTTTATTTAGTCTGTACAGCAATCTTAAGAGAAATTTGCTGTCACTATCCCATTTTGTAGATGGAGGAAACAACACATAGAGGTCTCAGATCCAGTGCATATCAGAACTGGGATTCAAAACAACTGAAGGCTCCCCATCCCATGTTTAATGAGCAGCTTCTGTGACACTCTTTGAAATAAGTAATTTTTTAGTCATAATATGTTCTAAAGCTTTATTGTTTTACATAGGTAAGCCTGAAATTTTGTTCCTTTTAACTGGGACAAAAAGAAATAGAAACTTGGAAACTACCAGCCAAAAGACCTTCCTCCTTGTATTTATGTAAGAGGTGAGTTGTGTAGAATGTAGCAAGGTTCAGACTTTGGGAATGAGCAAACTCAGAAACCCAGCTGAACCTTCTGGTAAGTGAGTGGGATCTCCCATGTGCACCCCTGCTGAAGCACACAAGTCTACCACTGTGAGCAAGAATGAGCGTTACAACTGCTCAGCCACCATTTCTTTCATCCCACGAAGGGATATGACAGGTCAATGCAGAGTGTAGGCTGTCAGGAAGGTTATGTGTGATTCCAGCAAATGACAAAGAATGGGACAAAGAATGGGATGTAGTGACATAATTCATCCTCTCAGCTTCCAGGCTGACTTCATGACAAAATGCAAACTATGTTTTAACAAGACTTATTTCTTAAAATTTAAATGGTTATAAAAAGTGGTCCAATGGAAATATTTGTATTCACTTGACCCCATGTAAGTTTAGAATGCTAGAGGCTACTTTTTATATTGGATTCTTTGAAAAGTTTTTTGTTTAGGTATAAAATGTACCTCGATCACATCTATACCTCGAGCCCTCACTCCAGTTTCTAATTGATCCTCCCAACATGTCCCACTCTTGACTTCAGGTCCTCAGTAATGATATACATTTTTATGGGTGTGAAGTTGTCCACAGAGGCACAACCTACCACTGTCTACCACCAAGAGAAGAGACTCTCCCCATTGCAGGACTCAGTTGTCAATAGCTCCTCAGCTAGGGGTGAGGCTTCTATCGTTCCTTCTCCAGCCATGCTGGACAGTTTAACTTGCTTGATATTCTTTATGTGTACACCCATAATCACAACTGCTTTAAGATTATATGTGTAGCAACCACTTCATGTCCAGAGGACAGAGCTGTATAGTGTTTCTCCTCATCCTTCAGTTCTTAACACTCCTTTCACTGCATCTTGCTGATCATCAAACGTGAGAGTTGATATACATGTCACTTCTCTGGCTGAGAACTCATTCTCACGTATTCTCAGGACACTGAACAGTTAGGAGTCTCTGCATTAACCAGTGTTCATAACAATTAGAACTTTCTCTGACCAAAGCTGAGACAATGAAAAAAAAAATCTATTGATATAAATAACTTAGAGGGAGTTTGAAAACCTGACTGTTTAGCAAAACACTAGCAATTAATTCTCTTTGGGGGCCTATGAGTTCTTAGTTTAGCATTTGGTCATATTTACAGTACTAATCACGAATTCTTCCCGTGGAGGGAGGCCTCAAATCTAATCAAAAGGAAGGTTGGTTACACCCATGAATACTATTACCACTATTATACCATCAGACACATCTTTCTTGGCAGTTGGTACTATAGACAGAGTTTAGTCCTGGTTATAGATGTCTTTTATCCCCTGGCAGTTTACATACCACTATGAAAGCTAGCCAGCAGGGATGTCATTTTTCTTTATAATGCTAATATATATATATATATATTATATATATATATGCCAAGAAAGTTATATTTTAAGAGAAAATAGGGAAGGTCCTCCTGTATAAAATGAAGAAAGAGAGGCCTTCAACTTAAGTTGATAAAAAATCTTAATACCCAAGAGGGAAAACAGGACAAAATAGTTGTTAAGTAAATAACTTTAATTTGAAAAAAATGTGAGTGGAAATCATAGAATAAAGTCCTTTATAATCTACATAAAGTATTCAGTAAATTTTCAAAGAATTTTTGTGACTTTGTTCAAGACCATTAAGGAACCTGCAGTGTTTTTGTGGGAGTGTCATATTTTGTAATCACACTGTACTTTGGCTCTTCTAGGAGTGAGTATCTTGGAGAAAACAAGGACACAGGCAGAGAACTTGTGTCGTAGGCTTTTTTGAATAGACTCTTGCTTAGAAACTCTCAACTATGAAAACATCTTACTTCTGTCGCTATTCAGAGACAGACTCTATCTCCAAAACAGATGGTGATGAGTGATTGAGAAAGATACCTGTCATCAATCTCTGCCCTCTGCATTCTTCTGCACATATGGCATGGATACACACACACAAACACACACACACACACAGAGAGAGAGAGAGAGAGAGAGAGAGACAGAGAGAGAGAGAGAGACAGAGACAGAGACAGAGAGAGAGACAGAGACAGACAGAGACAGAGACAGACAGAGACAGACAGAGACAGAGACAGAGAGAGATAGAGAGAGAGGGAGACAGAGAGACAGAGATAGAGAGACAGAAGACAGAGGCAGAACAGAAACAGAGACAGACAGACAAAGACAGATACAGAGGCAGAAAGACACTTCAAAAGAGACAGAGATGCAGAGATAGTCAGCAAAAGACAGATGAAGAAAAGAGATAGACAGAGAGACAGGGAAGCAGACAGACAGAATAGAAGATTAGAAAAAACAATGACTACATTGCAGATGGTAAAACTTGAAAGCAAGTTAAAAATTTTACTTAATTTAGAAAGTAAATATAAAAACGATACACCAAGAAGGTGGAAGAAAGCATATATAACTTGTTAAACAAATATGATTACAAAATTAACACACTCAAATATATCTTCAAATTATATTTAAGCATGTAATATAATAATACGTATTTTATGAGATTAAAAACGATTAACAGCACTAAATGGTATTATCAAAATTAAAAGTGTTTAAATAATCAGTTTCAAATAAAAAAGTCCTTTCAAATTATGAAATGCAAAGTATTTTACAATGTTCTACAACTCATTTACACTAATAATTTTTCAAGAAACTTCCAAGAGGAAAAAACTTTTTGGTTATAGAAAACATGACTGACTTGATTAGTAGTTTAATTCTTTGAGATCTGGGCGTATGTATGTGTAGGCATGTGAGAAATTGTTTTTTAAACAATTTTTAAAAACACAATTATTACAACAATCATACAAAAACAGGCTGTTTATCAGCAATCCAAAGTTTTCTTACCTTGATTTATATTTATAATCATAGAAAATATTTATCTACTATACATCTATTTTGAAAGTAGCTGTCAAACTTATTAACTCTATCATGGATATACTTCCCTAAAAATAGGTTTTTTTCTTCTTCAAGAGCACAGGAAACAGTTATACATTTGTCTAAGAAGTGTAATCAAAAGGAAACCTCAATGTTCCCTGGATAAACAGTACTCAACGTGCTCTCAGTATTCCCTGGGCCTCAAATGTCCCTTTTAGGTACACTCAAAAGTCAAATTTATTTTCATTACAATTATGTCATATTCTGCTGTCTTCTGTGAAGATATGGTAGAGTCTTCTGGAAACTTTATGGCTTGCTACAACTCAGGAGCTGAATCCAGAGTCAGACCTAGAAATCCACTGCACTCTAATTTTGGGGGAAACTGCAAAATAGAAAATGTAATATTTTTTTCTTATCTCATGTTTGCTTTAGAGAACATGATTTTTCATGTTTTCTTCCTATATTTACTACCAGCTTTTTAAGGAATCTCCACATTGACTTTCGTAGTGGCTCCACCAGTTTGTTCTCCCACCAGCCATGAATAAGTGCCCCCTTTTATCACATCCATTTGTCAACATTTGTTGTCTTTTTTGTTTTATTTTGGCTTGTTTGTGATCTTCGCCATTCAAACTGGGATAAGATAAAAATCTCAAAGAAGTTTTGAGTTGCATTTCTCTTGTAGTTAAGGGTCTTAGACTTTTTTTTTAAATGTTTCTCACTCTTCTGAATTTTGTCCTTTGTTCTTTGGCTCCATCCCTCATTTTTGACTGGATGATTTGTTTTAGTTTTGGTGTGGACTTTTTTTTTTAAGTTCTTTTAATAGTCTACATTAAAAACCTTCCAAAGAGCTGTGAAACTACTGTACTCTACATCCTAGAAACCTTCTCATCAAGTTCGTTTTATTTCATCCTTAATAATCAAGAAATTGAAACAGTGTACATGCCCATGACCTGAATCAATTATGAAATTATGGCATATTTATACAATGGAATATTATTCAGCTGTTAAGAAAAGTAAAATAATGAAATTCCCAGGTACACAGATGGAACTGGAGACAACCACCCTGAGTGAGGTGACCCACACCTAGAAAGACAAACATCTCATGCCTTTTCTCATTTGTGGGTATTAGTTTTGAATTTTCAGATATGTGTGTTTCATTTGAAATGCTCATACAGGTCAGAAAATTGTTAAACTGACATGGGCAGGTATGCTTCAAGCAAGGGGGCAATAGAGAGTAGTTGTATAAAGAGTTAAAGGGGAAAACTGTACAGAAACTATTAATTTGGGGAAGGCAATAAGAGTTCTGAATGAAAGATGAAATACGGGAAGGGATAAATAACAGCATCCTTTTCAAAAAGTCAAATTTAATCTTATAAGCTTAGATTTAAAAAAAAAAATAACAACAACAAGACCAACAGAAATAACCAACCAAACAAGCAAACAAGCAAACAACAATAATCAGAAGTGAAAACACAAATCAAAACAAACAGGCTTCTCAGAAAGTACCGTTCTTCCACCAATGAGCTCAAGTCTATTTCTTGATTTCTCCTTTACTGGTTGTCAGTATTGTCTTTGTTATCTTGGACTTTTATGCTTTCATATAAAATTTAAGTTTTAGTACATTGCAATTTTAATGCAGAAGACACCATAGAGAACCTTGATACAACAACCAAAGAAAATGCAAAATGACAAAAGCTCCTAACCCAAAACACCCAGGAAATCCAGGACACAATGAGACCAAACCCGAGGATGATAGATATAGAAGAGAGTGAAGACTTCCAAATTAAAGGGCCAGTAAACATCTTCAACAAAATTATAGAAGAAACTTCCCTAACCTAAAGAAAGAGATGCCCATGAACATACAAGAAGCCTACAGAACTCTAAATAGACTGGACTAGAAAAGAAATTTCTCCCATCACATAATAATTAAGATACCAAATACATTAAATAAAGAAAGAATATTAAAAGCAGTAAGGGTAAAGAGTCAAGTAACATATAAAGGAAGGCCTATCAGAATTACAACAGAATTCTTACCAGAGAATATGAAAGCCAGAAGATCTTGGGCATTTGTCATACAGACCCTAAGAGAACACAAATGCCAGCCCAGGCTACTATACCCAGAAAAATTCTCAATTACCATAGATGGAGAAAACAAGATATATTATATATTGCTTTTACTATGTTTAGGTATGGGCCTTGACTTCCAGACCTTTCCAAGACTTTTAACATGAAGGGATGCTAAATTTTGTCAAATGCTTTTTCAGCACCTAATAAAATGATCATGTGTTTTTTTTCTTTGAGTTTGTTTATGTAGTCAATTACATTGATGGATTTCTGCATATTGAACTGTTGCCATCCTTCTGTCCAGTGGAAATAAGGAGGCAACAATGAGCTCTTCTCCATGCAGTTTATTCAGGAACCTTGTACTACAGAATCATTCGTTCATCTTTTCTTCTTTCTTTGCTAGTTTCTCTTATATTCTTCTATATTTTCTTCTTACATTTTACTAGTTACATCTTATTTTTTCTTCTTACTTACTCCTATTTCCTACTTACTCCTATTCCCTACATCTTACTCCTATTCCCTACATCTTACTTACTACTATTCTTATATACATCTTACTTACTCCTATTCTTACATACATCTTACTTCTATTCCCTACATCTTACTTCTATATCTCTACATCTTACTTCTATTCTTACATACATCTTACTTCTATCTCCTACATCTTACTTACTCCTATTCTAACATACATCTTACTTCTATATCTACATACTTACTCCTATCTTTATCCAGCCCCCAGCCCTTGTGGGTTAAATACTTTCCCTGGTCCCAATCAGCATCGGCTACGTGGCAAAACATAATAGGCTATGAGAAATCATGCCAGCTTGCATCACAAATTAGAGGCACTCAGCTTTTCCAGCTAAGGGCTTGTTTATCAATGCTCTCTGCTCTGGCCGGAGACCAGGTGTTCAATATATATACATATATGGTGGCAGCTGCAGCTCCCCACATTGAACTATCCCTGAATCCTTGGAATGAAGCCTACTTGACAGTAGTGAATGATCATTTTGATATGTTCTTGTATTTGGACATAGTACTACCTGAGGACTCAGCTATAATTTTCCTGGACATATATCCAGAAGATGTCCCAACATGTAATAAAGTGATAGGCTCTATTATGTTCCTAGAAGCCTTATTTATAATAGCCAGGAGCTGGAAAGAAACCAGATGTCCTTCAACAGAGGAATGGATACAGAAAATGTGGTACATTTATGCAATGGAGTACTACTCAGCTACTAAAAATGATTTCATGAAATTTCTAGACAAATGAATAGAACTAGAAATTATCACTCTGAGTTAGGTAACCCAACCACAAAAGTACACACATGGTATGCACTCACTTATAAGTGGATATTAGCCCCAAATCTCCAAATAACCAGGATACAGTTCACAGACCATATGAAGCTCAATAAGAAGAAGGACTGAAGTGTGGGTGCTTTGATCCTTCTTAGAAGAAGAACAAAACACTCACAGGAGCAAATATGGAGATAAAGTGTAAAGCAGAGACTGAAGGAAAGGCCACCCAAAGACTGTCCCACCTGGGGAGTCATCCCATATACAGTTACCAAACCCAGACACTATTGTGGATGCCAAGAAGTGCATGCATAAAGGAGCCTGATATGGCTGTCACCTGTGAGGGTCTCCCAGAGCCTTATAAATACAGAGGTGGATGTTAGCAGCCAACCATTGGACTGAGCATGGGGTCTCTAACAGAGGAGTTAGAGAAAGAACTGAAGGAGTTGAAGGGGATTGCGACCCCATAGGAAGAACAATAATATCAACCAACCAGACCACCACCCTGCAGAACTCACAGGGATTAAGACATCAACAAAGGAGTACACATAGCTCTAGCTGCATATGTAACAGAAGATGGCCTTATCATGCATCAATTAGAGGAGACATCCTTGGTCCTATGAAGGCTCAATAGATGTCCCAGTATAGGGGAATTGAGGAAGGGGAAGTGGGAGTGGGTTGGTGGGTGAAGGAACACCCTCATAGAAGCAGGGGGAGGGAGGATATGATAGGGTGTTTCCAGGAGGGAGGGAAACCGGGAAAGGAGATAACATTTTAAATGTAAATAAAGAAAATATCCAATTTTTTTAAAAAAAGAATGTATTGACACTAATAAACAGATCATTTAATCGCAAGCCAATTGGGTTTTCTCTAATTGAAAGAGTTGGTATAATAAAAGGCACTTTAAAATAAAAAAAAAAAGATCTCAAATTCTGAAAAAAATCCATTTCAAACATCTTTTAAGCTTAAGTCTAAAGGATATAGAAATTTCTAATGACTTATATAATTTAAAGATGTTCTGACATTTTATTCACCTAATTATTAGTATTTTAATTGAATATTTCAACACTAGTTAAAAATAGCCTAAAGTCAAATGTCACTTCATGTTATTTCTTGTTTAAGAAATCCCAGAGATGTTGGGTTAATGAATAAAAGAGCTACTAAGACAGAGAAATGTAGCAGTGTAAAGTCATAGGTATGTGTTCTACTACTCCTCTGGAAATTTCATAGGTGTAAAGTATAGACTTCTTTTTCACAAAGTCTCAGAGTGGAAAAAAAATCATGTTAGAATATAGAAACAATAAATTCTGTTTGCCTTCACATTGGAAGGCTTGTGTACAATAAGAAGTAGAGAGAATGAACATTAAAATGGAAACCTTTCAGAAAAGCTAATCTCATTTATATTTCCTGTATGATTACCAATTTAATGACAAAATGTCACGTTGGGACCATCTTCCTTAATATTCAGTATGATGTGCTTAGTTGTCTATAAAATACTACCTTGTGAATAGATGGACAGTAGTTTGTTGGAGCTATAAACATTATGGTGATAAGCATGCTTTATCACTGAATAGGGGAGATGAAGAGCTAAATATTCTCCCAGAATCTACTGTAAATCAATAAATACAGTTTGTATAAATAACATTGACTTATTCTCATATATTAATTGATAATGAGAATAATACATCACGGTAGTATCACCCTCATGTGAGGGTGTTAGAGTTAAACCAACAAAGACTTTTATAGTACTTATATGAGTATCAAATGATCACCAGTTAAAGACTTAAGATTGTGACATTTTAGAGGATTATGAACTGCACTGCATTGTTATGGGATATATTTGTGAGGGATTGGTTCTACCACAGATACCAAATTCCACACAAAAAATGTTATAGTATTTTGTATATCCTGTATATTTTACTTCTGTCTAGGTTACTTACGAGGATTCATATACTGTGAGTGCTACATAAGCCCTTGTTGTGGGCAATGAGCTAGCTCAAGAGTTAAAGGCTAGGGCTACCAAAGCTGATGACATATATTCAAAAGAGTCAATATGTCCTCTAATGTCCATATACAATGCAAACACAAATAAATGTCATAAAAATTTAAGTACAAGTTAAGACATATTTTTTAGGGACTAGTGGTCAAATAGAACTAGTTTTTATTTTCCCAAGCATGTTGACCCATAGTTGGTAGGGTATGTAAATATAGATCCTGAATATATGGCAAGAGATTACATAGTTTTATCCAGGTTACACACACATACACACACACACACACACACACACACACACACACACACACACACACTATCAAAGTACCTGGTATATATTTGGGAAAATACCTTGAATAGTAAATTTTTTGTGTTATAATATGTAAATAAGGAATTATCTTGCTTTCTTCATTTTCATCCCTAGTGTAATTCACAGATGGGCTAATGCTCACTCTATTATCATGCTTCTCAGAGGAAAAAAACATTGAGGAGACTAGTTTGCAAAGGTACTCAGAAACTTCTGACCTGAACCCCTACGTATTCTGTATAAAGCCCTGTATTTAATATTTAAAAGGTAATTCAGATTCAGTAGATAGTAAATGTCCTACAACCAAGGACACAAATACACAGAAACACAACTAAACCCAGAGACATGAGTGGAGAGCACTTAGCAATGAGCAACAGGGAAGGGAAAGGTTTGCCTTAATGTACATGCCTTTTCTGGAGATGTGAGCCCAAGCTAAAGTCTTCTGTTGACCTCAAGGTAAGAAAGAGGATAGGAGCCGGGCAGTGGTAGTATACACCTTTAATCCTGGCACTTGGGAGGCAGAGGCAGGCAGATCTCTGAGTTCAAGGTCAGCCTGGTCTAGGGAGTGAGTTCCAGGACAGCCAGGGCTACACAGAGAAACCCTGTCTCAAAAAAAAAAAAAAAAAAAAAAAAAAAAAAAAAAAAAAAAAAAAAAAAGGAAAGAAAGAAAGAAGATAGGATGATTCCCCAGGATCAGAATCCTTTCAAGGGAGCTAAACCTGCTCCACAGTGACAGTGTTGTCTATGCCACAAATCACATGTGGGGAAACATCCATAGTTTAGATTCAGGAACACAAATGGTGAAATAAAACACCACTAACATCACCAGAAACCACAAATCATGGGTACAAACTTCACCAGTTATTTTGAGTTGTCACATGAAAAATATAAAGTGGTGACTATATATCATTTAAAATTACAAAATAGACTATATTATGAAATAAATATACAAAATTATTGTGATAAATGTAATTAATTAAATCCTTGAATTTGGAACTGAGCGAGAAAGGAACAAGCAACTTCTAGGAAATGCCCAAACAGACTTGGAGGAAAAAGGAAGACATTTTTTAAATTAAATATTCATTAAAAAATACATGGTAACAGTAAAGGAACCAGATTACACATAGTTTACGAGAGAACTAGAGAACTATACAGCAAAATGTCACAGATTACTATAAATGAAGCAACAGGAGGTAAGACTGTAAGCCAAATGGAAGATGAGAATGGCCATTAAGGAGAGAGTGAGAGGTTTTAAAATATTTTTTTTATTATTATTCTGAACAGATAAAATGAAGAATTGATATGTAAAAGTAAAATGAGTACAATTTTTCCCAGGGTAACAAAAGACAAAATTTATAGAAAACTTGAGATAGAAATACAAAGAAATCTATTTATACCTGTATGTATTCTTGTCAATACACAGAGAGTATTTTTAAAACAACGTGTGAGAAAAAAAGAAACAAATGAAAATTGTCATTTACCTTGTAAAAACACTCCAGAGACAGGATAAAACCCATCCACAATGCAGTACATTGAGGAGGAAATACCTATCATCTTAGGATTGTGTTTTCAAAGAAAAAAAAATCAAAGCACAGATGTTAAATGGCTTTTTCAAATAAAAGTCTAATCACTGACCCTTTTCCATAATTAATGTCTCTTTTCCACTTTGTTTTGTATATTTTCCCTAATCCATCTTCTCTTTGCCTTTGGAACCATCATTCTACAGTCTACATCTGTGATGGTTTGTATATGCTTGGCCCATTGAGTGGCACTATTTGGATGTGTGGCCTTGTTGGAGAAAATGTTCCACTGTGGGCTTGGGCTTTAAAACCCTTATTCTAGCTGCCTGGAAGTCAGTCTTCTCCTAGCAGCCTTCAGACGAAGATGTAGAACTCTCAGCTCCCCCTGTGCCATGGCCTCCTGGATGTTGCCATGCTTCTGCTTTGAGTATAATGGACTTTACATCCAAAGACAAGGGCCAAAGACTAACTTTAACTTGTCAGAAATTCAGAAGAGTTGAGAGGAGGGATCTATGAAATGGAAGGATCAGTGAGATATGCACATCAGAAATATGGAGTCAAGGGACACTGGAGTAACCAGCTGTAAGGCCAACTTTCTGATTTAAATCCTTTCTTCCTGAAGCTGTATTGTATATCTCAAGGACTTAACTCTCCTCTCAGTGGGAGAAGCAGGCCATGCACAGAGGGGCAGGTAAAGCCTCCCAATCCTGGTGATATTCACCAGGAAAATATTGTGAGCAGGGTTGAGAGCAGCTAAGGAAAGTAATTGAGAATAACCTAAAAGTCGTAGGGTGGCATCCCAGGGTAGCTAGAAGCGCAGAGGGCTTTGCAATCAGATTGAATATAGCTGTGCTTGAACAATTCATAAAAAAGTAAATCTTCACACACTTGCTATCCACAAATTTGGGAAATTTTTTTTTAAATTGAGCAATATTGTACCCCTGCTTCTTACTTATTCTTTTGAATCCTGCCCTTGTATTCTGCTTAAGAACTTGTTTTAATGCAATATATTAGGAGAAACAAGAAAGGTTAAATGTTCATAAGTGTTTGTTGACTTTTATCAATTTTGATAACAAACCTTAAAAAAATCACTTGACCACTTTCACTACTTCAATTTGAAGAGTTGCATGAATCACCAGTGTTTCATGAGTCAAGTGAAAGCTAGTCCATTCTAAATATGTATAGGATATAAAATTTCATAACACACAGACCAAAGCAAAAATCAGTCTAGAATTTGTTAGTTTTTCTGATGGATTGAAAAAATGTCAAAATGAATGAGCATCTGATCCCTTCAGGAAACCTGGTGTTAACAAGGGAGAGTTATTGACTCAGAACGAAAGCTCCAGTATCTGATCAGGGGCAGTTGGAAGCAGACACAATTACATCAGGTAAAGTTCTCTTAAGACTGGCAGAGTTGCTTCGAGGTGAAAGAGAAAATGCAAAAATGTGGGGCTCCAGATGGCCAGAGATCTATTTTTAGGCCAATAGAACTTATATTTGGTTGGGGCACTTAACAGAATGAGTAGCAGAAGTATGTTAAAAAGTAATTTAGACGTGCATTTGAAAGGGTACAGCTTGGGGCAGACAGGAGCAGGTGCCAGTCAGAAAACAGCTCAGGTCAGCCAACGAATAGGAGAAAACAAAAGGAAGAAAGAGAAGATGCATACTCAAACTTTGTCAGAAAGGTTGGCTCCTCCAAAGCCTTACTGAGACATATACAACTCAAATGTGGAAATAACCCAAGTACAAGGACTCTCATTCTGTCTAGGAAATGATTACTTCAAATTTGAGATTATGTCAATTTAATTACATTCTACACTTGTTAGCAGAATACTAGCTTTTTTCATTAGACACAACAAAAAACAGCCTACTTGACTAAAAGACTGAAGTCAATATCTCAGAAATAAGAGGGCCTTGGAAAGGTTAGGAGTGGAAAGAGAACATGCAGAAGTCATATTACTTAAGTACAATTCTTTTGTAATAAAAGCAGCTTAGAATCTCTTCAGCAGCCGGTACTTCTGAGGGGCCACTTACTGGTGTGCCCCAGGCCTCAAAGCTGCCTTCATCACATCACACCTAGTTAGCATTTACCTGTCACTCTGTGTACATGGCCCCCTTCTCCCACTGAGATACAGAAATTAAGTCCTTGAAATGCATGATACAGCTTCAGTAAGAAAGGTTTTAAATCAAAAAGTTGGTCTGATAGCTAGATATTCCAGTGTGATATCCAGTTTGTTATCTGGTTTTCACTCTGAAAATCGTATTATGGAAAACCTAAAAGTGAAGTTCCAATTGATAAAAGCAGTGGTGTAAACCTCAATGTACATTATTAATGGTATTATCTAATTCTATCCCAAGGAAGAGGGTGATTAAACAAAATTATCTAGATGTCTGAATTTCTAAGACCCTTCCCTATGGACATAAAGCATCTATGTGCTTGAATATCAACTTTGCTTTTAAGAGAATATATTTATCTAATTGATGAAATTCTGAGATTAAGATAAAGTGTAAAACCATAAAGATATTATTTTTAGTTATAGGCACCCTGCCAGGAAGTACTGTATCATGGTCACGAAATTCTTCCCTATGTAATTGGACCAGTTGCATGTGCTGTCTGCCTGTCTGCCAAACAGAGTGAGGAAGCTTGCTAATATATGTGATGGAACCCTTGAGAATAATTATTATGACATTAAAGTTCCTTTGAATACAGATTTCAAATTATATGGCTCAAGGGCCAATTTAAGCATAAAAGACTTGATTCATTTTTAACATTAAAATTTATCTATTTGCTACTAAATATTATTGAAAATTATTATTGATAGGTTGACTCTTATGTGTGTGACTTAATGCTCTTTCCAGGGATAAGACAATCATCAAGTTCGCTTAATAGAAATTAAGTTGCTTTATTTGACCACTTGAGTTCCTATCTGATAGACTCATGGATATTTGATTTCCATGTTTCTTGTTTCTTTTATATTAATTTTTTCTTATTTCTTGAAATTTCATGCAGGCACTCAATAAAATATGATAACATTACTACGCATTTCCCCTCTCCCTTCTAACTTCCTTTATATCTTCCACAGCATGCCCTCTCCCAACTTCATGTCTTTTTATTTTTCTCCTATGTTAAACCATTTTTATTTTGTCTTTTAACAATTAGTCCTGATCATACATATGTGGATGTGGGGTTATCCACTAGATCATGGGAAACCTACCAGCAGCCACATGCATAAGAAAGAATTAATCTCCCTCCAGACCAGCAAGCATCCACTGTCAATAGCTCTTCAGTGTGGATAATGGCCTGGAGATCTTCTACCTTATCTGTATTGGGATTTTGGTGGGCTTGATCTTGTACAGGTCTCAAGTGGGATAAAACAGGAAAATTACAGTTCTTTAGAAAAATATAGTTTCCAAACAGTTGTGCAAGGTAATAGAATCAAAACATGAAGGAAAAATGATGAGTTATTTGCCAAATCAATGGAAATCTGTTCTAAAGCAAAGTTGCATGTATCTTTATTACATGTTGGAGCATCTTCTGGGTGTATGCCTAGGAGTGGTATAGCTGGGTACTCAGGTAGTACTATGTCCAATTTTCTCAGGAACAGCCAAACTGATTTCCAAACAGTACAAACTGAGTGGTTGTACAAGCTTGCAATGCTCCAGCATATAATAAGGACACATGCTCCACTATGTTCATAGCAGCCTTATTTATAATAGCCAGGAGCTGAAAAGCACCCACATGCCCCTCAACAGAGGAACAGAAAATGTACATCTACACAATGGAGTACTACTTAGCTATTAAAAACAATGAATTTATGAAATTCTTAGGCAAATAGATGGATCTGGAGGATATCATCCTGAGTGAGGTAACCCAATCACAAAAGAACATTTATATGGCATGTACTCACTGATAAGTGGATATTAGCCCAGAATCTCGGAGTACCCAAGATACAATCCATAAACCACATGAAACTCAAGAAGATGGAAGACCAAAGTGTGGATATTTCGGTCCTTCTTAGAAGTGGGGGCAAAATAGACATGGAAGGAGTTACAGAAACAAAGTGTGGAGCAGAAACTGAAGGAATGACAATTCAGAGACTGCCCCACATAGTGATTCATCCCATATACAGTCACCAAATGCAGACACTGTTGTGGATGCCAAGAAGCACTTGCTGACAGGAGCCTGATATAGCTGCCCCCTGAGAGTCTCTTCCAGTGTCTGACAAATACAGAAGTGGGACGCTCACAGCCATTCATTGGACTAAGCACAGGGTCCTCAATGAAGGAGCTACAGAAAGGACCCAAGGAACTGAAGGGTTTGCAGCCCCTTAGGAGGAACAACAAAATGAACTACCCAGTACCCCAAGAGCTTCCAGGGACTAAAGCACCAAACAAAGATTACACATGGTGGGATTCATGGCTCCAGCTGCGTATGTATAGCAGAGGATGGCCTTGTTGGGCATCAATGGGAGGAGAGGCCCTTGGTCCTGTGAAGGTTCTATGCGCCAGTGTAGGGGAATGCCAGGGCCAGGAAGTGGGAGAAGGTGGGTTGGTGAGCAGGAGGAGTGGGTAGAAAATAGGGAGTTTTTCAGAGGGGAAGCCAGGAAAAGGGAGAACATTTGAAATGTAAATAAAGAAAATATCTAACAACAACAACAATAAGCTAAGTTGCAACAGGAAGGAAGCTCTAATTTCAAATGGAGTTTTAAAGTTAAGGATTGGATCCAAGCTCTGTCCTTGAGCAGATCCTGTTGTGATGGTAATGACATCTTTGTGGGAAGTGCTGGTTTTCTTGTGATGGAGAGAGAAAGAAATTTGCTGTGATTGATGTACACATGAGGGTCAAACCACAAAATCACTGACTTGCAACTGTCCAACTCAGTGTAACTAGGTTGTTTATTCTGCTAAAAATTCCAAGTTTGTATTCAAGTTGTGTGTGTGTGTGTGTGTGTGTGTGTGTGTGTATGTGTGTGTGTGTGTGTGTGTGTGTGATTATGTTATGAGCTCATCACATTTTTTGGGGGGCAGGGGTATGGTAGATAACATTAGAGTCACTTTCTACATGCTTTATGATGGAATCCATGTGCCTTACCAGTGCAGTGCTAGACCACCCAAGAGGTCTTTCATGGTTTCACTAAATTTCCCATATTTTACCAACAGGCTGTTGAAGGTAGCTCATGGGAACGTATATGTTGCCAATCCCTCCAGTTCACAATTTGGCTAGAGACAAAAAAGGAAATCATTTTGAGACCTCAGTATGTCCAAGAGTATTAAATACTTTTTAATATTTCATGTTCATTTTAAGTTATAAGCAAATTATAGAATATGAACATATCTGAGGTGAGCCATGGTGGCAGTCTGCAGTTCTGAAGTCTGTTCCTGGTTTCTAGAGTTCCTTCCAAAGGGGTGTGAGAACTCAGTAAAGAAGAGGAGAGGATTTCCTAAAACCTGCTCTGCAGCTCCTCAGGGATTGGGGAGGAATGGATACTCTGCTTTCTCAGGCCAAGAGAGCTAAATTTTATCAGGTATTCTAAAGTCCTGGCAAAAGGAGAGAACCTTCAAAGAAAAGAAAAATCAAGATTACATTTTTCTTTCTGGGGAGACAGGCTATGGCTTCAGTTTAAAGAGAAAAGCTGCGAAATATAAAATGTCTTGTCTTTTCAAATGAGGAACTTAAAATTAGATATAAGACCCTTTTAGCTTTTTTCCAAGATTCTTGAGAGTGTACTTTTTCTTTATCAGAGATGAAAGAATAGCCTCTTTCAGAGTGTTCTGGTCTGGGCTTCTCTGAGACACCATAACAATTTCTTTCACAATAATTTAAGTCAGGACCAATATAATGAGTTATAATTAAATAAAAAGGCAAGAAATTCAAATACATTTTTAATGAATTCTAATTTATTTAGGGCACACACATATACACATGCGTGGGAAACCAACCAACCAACCAACCAACCATACAAAACCAAAACCAAACACAAACAAACAGCAACAACAAAAACAAGCCAGACCCATTTGCCATTTAACATCTAGTGAAATAAGTCAGTGATCTTAATTTTTTTTTTTTTTTTGGTTAACACATTTTGAACATGGAAAGCTTGAAAAATGTTGAACAATTCAGATCATCTTCCTTCCTTAACAAAACTGCAGAATATAGAAAACAAGTTGATTTCCTCAGTTTTTATCAAAGCTTGTACGTATTGGCATTGCTTCTATAACAGGAGAAAATAAATTCATTGCACAGAACTCATGGTTTACAGACTTCACACACCTCTTTCCTACTGGAATTGTATTTTGTTTAATTTTGTAGGAGAGATATGTTTTAGTTGTTTTCTCTGATTGCCTCTCAGAGCAATATTTTAAGTGTAACATGCAATCATGATGTGCTAATGGCACATACCTGTTTAATATGCAGTCCTTACTTCCTTGTAATAGTAAGATGGCCAAACTATATTTAAAACCAGTGTTAAAGCAATCGTGATCATTGGTATATATTATCACCTTGACAAAATCTAAATTACCTGGAAAGAGAGTCTCAACAAGGTATTGTCTAGAATGTGTTGGCCTGAGGTTATGTCTGCAGGATAGTTTCTTGATTTTTGTTAATGGAGGTGGGAAGACTTAGTGACAGTGCATGGTTCTCTAGGCTAGAATCCTGGGGTGTCTAAGAGTGGCAAAAGTAAGCTACATGCTGTTGTGTGTGATTTTAAAAATCCACACTAGCTTTGGTTAGGCTCTAGAATCAGTAGCTTCCCCTTCTCTATCCTGATGCCAAAAATGGCCTTCTGTCCCTGGTTCCCCTGGCTGGGTTGCTAAGCCTCTGAAGTCCTTCCTGAAAACACCTGGAGCTACCTCTCAAGTTCCACAGACTGACTGACCATGACTGCTCTGCAGTTTCGAGCTCTCTCTTATCCACCTAAATCATTGCAAATGGAAAACACCAGACAGCCTTAATATTTAATACTACCCAGATTTGTACTGGTAAATATCCAACCGCAATATGCCTGTGCAAAGAACATACAGCTCAGTTATAATATTTATAAGCTGTATGCTTAGATTGGGCAGATATACCACTACACTACTCTATTCCCCAGCTATGAAATCCCTTACTACTTGTGGTTCCTCCAGGTCATGATGGTTCTGCTCCATCTTCCACCTCCTCTTCCTCCATCTTCCTCTTTCTGTCTTTCTGTCTCCTCTTCTCTCCCCCCCTTCTTCTCCCCCTCTCTAAAACTTCCAGCCTCACCTTTCCTTCCACTGCCCAAGCCCAAGCTCTAGCCTTTATTTGACCAGTTAAAATGGGGAGCAGGTTCACATGGAATCACCTGAGTACAGGACCCACTCCTCAGCAGCGCAGGATTAGCATCAAAATACAATCAGCACCAAGACAATCCACAACAACATTCCAGCATACCAGCATTCGCCCCCCTCTGCTTTAGAACTGGCCATGACTAGATGCTCCAAGGTCCAGCTTCCTTGACTTCATGGCAATGTTGAACTATTTAACCCAGAAATGTAAGTCAAATTAACCATTTCTCCCTTGAGAATATTTTATCATAGCAAACTAAAACAGGTGGCTAGTTGAGAAAACTCTATCCACAAACCCTCTCATGCCTTCTAACCCTAATAACTTCCTTTGGATTTTTTTCTCTTTCTGAATACTTTTTTTAAATTGTGATTTCATATGAATATTTATTTTATTTAGTGTCCCTCATAATAGTGCTTTTTTTATTCAGTTGTATGTAAAACTTCAATATAGTGTAGGCCCATGCCAAAAATCATAGAAGTAGAATTCTATCAATAGGAATTGCCTGCTTACAAGAAACTAAATTCTTGCCCCTCTGACAATCAGCAAACTGAGAGCAAATGGCTGCTTAGCCACTGATTCTATAACAGGAAGAGAGCTGAGGAACAAATCACCAGCAAGTGTCCACATTCTAAAGTGTCAGTAGTCAGGACACATAAGTAAAACCTACTTACCACTGATAAATTCAATCCCTATAAAACCAGTTATAGTTAAACAAATGCTAATCTTGGGCAAAGAAATTCTTGGGCGTGGGCTACAGAAATTATAGTGTTCAACATGCATAATAATTTTAAAAAGCTGTTGGCTATTAAGCTATGGTTCCAATAAGACAACTTTGCACAAGAATTAAAATGTGAAGGGGGGAAATGGAGGGAGGATAAAGGTGACAGAACTTAAATTATAGGAATCAGTCTGTCTTTTACTTAATGAAAATGTTGTTTATATAATTTCGTATCGACATATTTCCTCGAGTATTTTAAGGAAACTTCTAGCTTCTCCTAACATTTTAGGACCCTGAGTTGTGGGTAAGATGGGAAACGGTACAGAGGCACATGTAAGCCAGGTCCTCTCTGTTAAGCTTAAACTCAGAGAAAAGCTGTGATAATCTCACCTTCTAAAAATCCAGAAAGTTATTCTGATAAAACTTGTAGTCTAAGGGGAACACTAACTTCCAGTATCATTTGTAAAAGAATCATCCAGAAAATCTAACAAGTAAACCAAGACCCATCCCACTCATAAAGTAACTATATTGGAAATAAAATGTATTTTTTCTTTATCAGAAAAGAGGTACATAGACAGTCATAAAGTAAAAGATAAAAGACTACAAAACCATAACTAGGAGCTTTAGAAAGTATACCAGTGATATCCAGAGATGTATTTATTTCTACATCACAGCCCCTTTGGAGACATTTTTATTTTAAGAGCACAGGTGTGTAATTATGGAGATTATTTGTGCTCTGTCAGTGCAGATCTTATTATTCATCACTACAGAGGTATAAAGAAAGTCATTTAGTCTGGGCCAGTGAGGCATGTTGGACTACCTTTGTTTTTCAATTCCACATCCCTAGAATGATTACATTGATAAAACAAGAACAACCAAGATTTGGTCATTGATCTTAGAACATCTGGAATAAATACAGAAATTTGAAGTATAATAGAAATAGTAGGCAGAATTTGAGAATACTACCACAGAAGTTAATCATTGAGTTTGAAGAGGGAATTTAGAATCCAGACACTGAGTGTACAGTGATAGAGCCATTTGTTTTGCAACTCTATTTTCTTCAGTCATTAATGATTTCCTATTTTTTTTTAAAAAAAAAATCTCTTAATATAGATTAAAATTTAGGAAGTTTTAAACATGGTGCTAGAGTTATACACACATGCCACATCTTCTTAAGATGGTAAGATGTCTCATTATAAACTACTGGCATTACTCCCAAAAGGTGCTGGATTAAGTGAAAAGAAAAATTACTCCTTATTTAGTATATACAGTAGTCTCTAAAACTGAAAGACAGAAACTTCAGTATTTGAAATCTGATATGAATTTTTAAATGAAGATCTTGGAATTCCATCTTGGTTATGGCAGCATACCTAATAACTGACACTTTAGAACATAAATTTTGAGTATCACATGGCTTCTAGGCAGCAAGCATTAAAGTAGCAAGTATGTGTGGAGAAGGAAAGCTGGGAATGTGAGTGCAATACTGACAGTTACTGTCTGCCCCAAGGCACTTCTAGTTGTTCCATGAGAGTCTG
Organism: Mastomys coucha; assembly: GCF_008632895.1. Lineage (NCBI taxonomy): Eukaryota > Metazoa > Chordata > Mammalia > Rodentia > Muridae > Mastomys > Mastomys coucha. The sequence goes on along the minus strand of NW_022196913.1, from coordinate 20,792,279 downwards.
AGATAAAGAAGCATCATGGGATCTTTCATAGGCTCACCATTGTGTACTGTCAAACTCAAATGGTCTCAGTGTAGGGCATGAGTCCTGGGAACATTCTAGCCTTATATGCAAGTATGTAAAGTTGTAGCTTTGAAAAACTAGGCTGGTTTAATAAATAATCTCAGTGTGCTTCCAAACACCTTCTGCAAACTTTGAATTGCACTTGTGACTTTCCCATCAGTCTACTTAATCATCTCTATTAGCATTATCACAAGTTCTGTTTGTTTTTCCTTCTAGGCAGTTTATCTTTTTCAGTTCCCAGGACTCCAGAGACACAAAGAGGTGAACACATGGTATGCAGCATGTTTATTTGCTAACTAATGTGTGGGTTGCTTCATGTTATGCTCTTGAGTGCCATCTCCTCTGTTGACTAGAGTAGGCATGATTATGCCCTGTAACAAGAATAGAAACATTCAAGTTCATTTTTCCTTCTTCTTAAACACAAGTGTTTGATATCAACAAGGTGCTGACAGTTTCAGTAAACATGGAGATCTCTCCCACTTCGGTGTCTACTGCCCTTTGTTACAGCCATTGCCAGTAGGAATGAGTTCATGAATGAATAATCTAGTACCATTGAAGCTATGCCACAGAACTATCCACACTCTCCAGACCACAATGGATCTCATGGGAATGAGAGTTTAGGAGCCCAATTTTCAGAAGCTCAGCACAGCACAGGAGGCCTAAGCCTCATTTTGAAAGTTGTCTATATTTCCTCCTACAATCACTTTCTCAGGGAAAACTACTGTCCAGAAGAGTGGAGTCATGACTGGTTTCAGAATTCATTCCCAAAGCATGCATTTTCCTCTCCATTGCCATAAATCTTGGGTAGAGGCTAAGTTGTTTCCAGGCCTCTATCCCTTTGATAACCATAGTTTGAGATTTCACTTTTGTTATTGATAAAATTACTTTGAACCAAAACAGAAGAGATTAGGCATTGTGTTCTTTGTCAAATTATGAAGTCTGAGAGCCCTTTCTGATAACATTTAAATTTTTCAGATTGAAAAATGAAGATGCTTTCAATTATCCACAGCAGCTGATTGTGATTTGCATAGTGCTCTAGCAGAGGCATGATTTTGCCAGCAGCAGATAGTTGGTGCAATCATATGATGTTTTGAATAATGGGGACTTTTCAGAGGGTTTGAAAATGCTAGGCACCCTAGAGGCAGGGTGGCTTGTTTGTTGGTGGTTGGTTGCTATTGGTCGTGGTTGGTTATGGTTTGTTAAGTAGTCATGCACAAAATAGAAATAATAAAAATTAGATATCCTGATGATGAAAAATCTTGTCACAGGAGGTTATACCCTTATTCAGCAGGAAATAGTCCAATGATAATGCTGCCACCTTTCCTCCCTCTGTCTCTTTTTCTCTCCTCTCTAATATTAAGGAGTTGAAAGGGGGAGAAACAGGTGGAGAAGAGTAGAAGAAAAAAAAGACCCCACAAAGTAGCAAAAGACAGTTACATCAGATCGAGGATGTTATTTAAGAAATAATTTTATTGTAGTATGGTAAACTGTATTAAACATCCCAATACTGAAGTTCTCTCCAGAAACCTATAATGATTTGTGGTAGCCAAAATAAAGTGAAATTATTTTTTACCTATTTGGCTTTACACAGTTTGTTTGCCATTTGAATTCTTCCACCTATGAAAAGACACTTCTAATTCACATTCTGTCAGACTTCACAAGTTCCCCCTCTATCCAACTTTCCCAGACAATCTGTCTCCCTTTCCTTTAGTGCTACCTTCTCCTCTGAGTGATCACAAAGTGTATTCCACTCGGGAGGCACTGTGAATGCTTCCTCATGTCTAACCTTCCTCCTACAGGTGAGAAATCTTCCCTTCTCCACTAGTGTGTGTACTCTGTGTAACTAAGTGCTGACACACTAGGGACTTAAGTTCTAAAGTGGAGTACTGATTTGTAAGGAGAACAACTGACTCAAAACTTCCTCTCAACTTGACAGTATCACAATCAACCCTTCCTATGCCTGTGGGGATTTGCATATGGCTAAGGCTGGGCTTAGCATGGCTCATGCTGAGAGCTAGGGCTCAGGGTGGGGCTTTCCCAGTCTAGTGAATGTGTAGAAATAACAGAAAAATGCTGCTTTGACAAACCCACTGCTTGGCTGGCTTCTCATAATGTAGTGATTTTAAAGGTACTGTTTTGGTTCCTTTTGAGAAGAATTCTTAAGAATTTTAATTTTATGTTTACAGTATTGTTATGATTCTAAACACATACATAAAACTGTTCAATTATTCTTATCAGATTTTTTTGTGAAAAAGCTGCATGCATTGCTTAGGAAGATCACTGGTATAAAGACTCAGTTCTGATTATAATATCCACTCGAGGTTTTGCTAAATGGCATGTGGAGGGGGGTGTAGTGTTTATTTGGTGTGTAGAATTATGTATGCAGTTTAACAGTCTTTTCCTAGTAGGATCTTTTTAAAAATGAAATGGTTTTTTGTATAAATAAATTTCTAAACTAAGAGCCTACTGAATAGATAAAAACAAGACTAAAGAGAAAGGAAAACGCTGTTGGAGAAATTTATAATGGAGTTAAAGAAAAAATAATTCCTTGTACCACTGATTCTTGGTACTGAAAGGGGAAGAAGATAACTTAGCACCCACAACATCTGGCCTCTGCCCCATGTCACTCCTTTTCCCCATAAACACTATATGCTGGGTACCACATGGATGGGCTCTTTAATATCCTATTTGCCTGTAGACTAGAGCCTTATGTGAAACATCTTCTGAGGCAGTTTTATTGAGTCTTATTCCCATAATCAGAAAAGTCAAGGCATTCCTACAAATATTTCTCTTAAAAGATAATTGTAGAACAAATGCAAAATATTTTCTATTAAATACATTTTGAAATATTTAATAGCTCATATGTTTAGATGTGTGTGAGTAATTAGCCTTTTGAAAAGCAAGTCTATGCTGAAATTTACAAGAAGACATTTTCCTGTTAATGTGTCACTTCCTTTTTGACTCAAAGGAATTTACTGGAGGATAGCAATTCCCAAAATTAGTTGAACCTTACATTAACTTCTTCCACTGACATAAGAGAAGACTCTAATCAAATATCATAAATTATAAGTCACCCTCAAAATTAAAAACATCATAAGTCTTTTAAACAGAAACCTTTGAGTCTTTATTTTTGTGGGCCATGAAAGTAAGTCCCTATTCTTTGTGAAGATAGAAGAACCCATCAAAATGTTGTTCTGTGTCATCTTGACCTAGCCAAGAAATTTTCTCTTCATGTTTTTTCCTTTTCTTCCTTCCTCCCTTCTACTCCTCTTTATTGTTTTTCTCCCCAACCAAATCTTTTTTGCTTTATAGCATTTTCTGACTTGGGGGTGGTAGCACATGCCTTTAATCTCAGTGCTTAGGAGATGAAGAAAGTTGGATCTCTGAGTTGGAGGTCAGCCTGGCGTACAGAGTGAGTTCTGAGATAGCCATGGCTATACAGAGAAACCCTGTCTCAAAAAAGAAAAAGAAAAAATTAAAAAAAAAACACTTATTGAATAACATATATGCACTACCTGCTAAAAGATAATATACTGGAATGAAGTATAACTACTTTACAGTGTGATCATGTCTACCAAGTTATAAGATGAATGAGTTACTTGTACAACTTTGAGCTGGTTTTGATCCTCAGCATCACTGTATTTTTCAAGGTTAGAATTTTAATGTTCTTTAGCATCTATGTCATAGTTCAATTTCACCTCCACACTTAGCTATTTATTAAGGCTTGCCTTAATCTTTGTGAAATACTGGGTGCTTTAGAAGTTAGGATAGCTTGTGTGACACCTTGTATGAATAAAAAGATCCTGAGCACTGTGTTTCATGAATCTCTTCAGTTATGTCAAGACACTTAGAGCTACTGTGTAGAAGTCAAAGTTGCAAAGACTAGAAGATATACTTTGCAGAAATTGTGATGTATTTGTTATCTGTTAAGAATTTCAGTGGAAGTCGGGTGGTGCTGGTGCACAACTTTAATCCCAGCACTTGGGAGGCAGAGATAGGAGGATTTCTGAGTTCAAAGCCAGCCTGGTCTACAGAGTGAGTTCCAGGACAGCCAGGGCAATACAGAGAAAACCTGTCTCAAAAAAACAAAACAAAACAAAGAATTTCAGTGGAAAGACTATTCCAGAGGTGTCCACAAAAGTTCTATAAGATAAAAAACACATGAGAACAAATATCATAGATATAAAATATCAAATATAATTTTAATTAAATAACAAAAATTATGGGAGAATGTGTAAGTGTCTAAGCTTCCACCACATCCTTCGGAATGATTTGACCCCATCACTACAATTCTTTTCCTTCTCCACTCTTCAGAGACACTTGTCATGTGTTCTATCCACTAACTCTGCTCTCAGATCCTTTATGACTTTTGCTCAGAAAGCCTCCATTATATAGCTAAGCAATTACCTTTATTATTCTTCCTTCTCTGTCTTTGAATTTTGCTACTTAAAATCATGGATCTCAAAGATTTGTTTACCCCCACAGAGACTCCTACTCACAACCTACCAATAGCTGTAGCTACTTTTTATCCCTCTGTACTTCCTATTGCCTATACGATTGGTGGCAGCTATGGATATATATATACATATATATATATATATATATATATATATATATATATATATATATATATATATATATATATGTATATATATGTATATATATGTAACTTATGTCATCTTGAGAAGTTGTATGACCAGTTAGACAGAGCAGTAATTTAAACACTCTATGTCCCCTAGGCTGGCTGGTAAGATTACAACAGGGTAGACATTTTTATCTTGAATGAAGATGTCAATAAAATCTATCCACAACCACCACTATTTCAGCATCAAATGGGCACAACAACTACACTAGTGGTCAGTATATAACTTTTCTCATTCTTACATTATAATTTTATTATCTTGCTCCTGACAATTTTTTCATTCGATATTTTCTTTATGTACATTTCAAATGTTATCACCTTTCTGTTTTCCCCACCAGGAATCCCCTATCTTATCCCCGCTGCCCCTGCTTCTGTGAGGATGTTCCCCCACCTACCCACCTACTCCCATCTCACTGCCCTGCAATTTCCATACACTGGGGTAACAAGCCTTCACGGGACCAAGGGCCTCTCCTCCAACCGACCAATAAGGACATCCTCTGCTACTTATGCGGCTACATTTGTGACCATGGGTCACACTTTATGTACTCTTTGGTTGGTGGTTTAGTCCTTTGGAGCTCTGGGGGGGTCTGGTTGGTTGATATTGTATTTCTTCCTATTGGTTTGCAACCCCCTTCAGCTTCTTCTGTCCTTTCTCTAATTCCTCCATTGGGGTGCCACTACTCAATCCAATGGTTGGCTGTAAGCATCTGCCTCTGTTATCAGGCTCTGGCAGAGCCTCTTAGGAGACAGCTAAATCAGGCTCCTGTCAACAAACACTTCTTGGCATCAACAATAGTTTGGTGACTACACATAGGATGGATCCCCAGGCGGGGAAGTCTCTAGATGGCCTTCAGTCTCTGCTCCACACTGTCTCCAGATGTCCTCCCTTGAGTATTTTGTTCCCCTTTCTAAGAAGGACCAAAGTATCCATATTTTAATCTTCCCTCTTCTTGAGCTTCATGTGGTTTTTGAATTGTATCTTGGGTATTCCGAGCTTTCTGGCTAATACCCACTTATCTGTGAGTGCATGCTATGTGTGTACTTTTGTGACTGGGTTACCTCACTCAGGATGATATTTTCTAGTTCCATCCACTTGCCTAAGAATTTAATTAATTCATTGTTTTTAATAGCTGAGTAGTACTCCATTGTGTAACTGTACCACAATTTCTGTATCCATTTCTCTGTTGAAGGGCATCTGGGTTCTTTCCAGTTTCTGGCTATTATAAATGCGGCTGCTATGAGCATAGTGGAGCATGTTTCCTTGTTATATTTTGGAGCATTTTGGGGTATATGCCCAGGAGTGGTATAGCTGGATCCTCAGGCAGTACTATGTCCAATATTATAAGGAACTGCCAGACTGATCTCCATGATGGTTGTACCAGCTTGCAATCCAGCCAAAAATGGAAAATTGTTCCTCTTTCTCCATATTGTCGCCAGCATCTGCTGTCACCTGAGTTTTTGACCTTAGCCATTCTGACTGTTATAAAGTGGATCCTAAGGATTGTTTTGATGTGGATTTCCCTGATGAATAAGTATGTTGAATATATTTCTTCAGAAGCTTTTCAGCCATTTGGTACTCTTTAGTTAAGACTTTGTTGTTTAGCTCTGTACTCCATTTTTAAGAGGGTTATTTGATTCACTGGAATCTACTTTCCTGAGTTCTTTGTATATATTGGGTATCAGTCCTCTATCAGATGTAGGATTGGTAAAGATCGTTTCCCAATCTGTTGGTTGCTGTTTTGTCCTATTGACAGTGTCCTTTGCCTTATAGAAGTTTTGCAATTTGCTGAGGTCCCATTTGTCGATTCTTGATTTTAGGTCACAAGCCATTGGTGTGCAGTTCAGGAAAATTTCCCCTTTGTCCATGTGTTTGAAGCTCTTTCCCACTGTCTCTTCTATTAGTTGCAGTGTACCTGGTTATATGTGGAGGTCCTTGATACACTTTAACTTGAGCTTTGTACAAGGAGATGAGAATGAATCAATTTGCATTTTTCTACATGCTGACCACAAGTTGAACCAGCACCATTTGAAGAAAATGCTGTCTTTTTTCCAGTAGATGGTTTTAGCTCCTTTGTCAAAGATCAAGAGAACATAGGAGTAAGGGTTCATTTCTGGGTCTTCAATTCTATCCCATTGATCTTCCTACCTGTCTCTGTATCAATACTATGCAGTTTTTATCACTATTGCTCTGTAATACAGTTTGAGGTCAGGGATGGTGATTCCTCTAGAAGTTCTTTTACTATTGAGAATAGTTTTTGCTATCTTTGGTTTTTGGTTATTCCAAATGAATTTGGAATTTGAAATTGCTGTTTCTAACTCTATGAAGAATTGAGTTGAAATTTGACGAGGATTGCTTTGAATCTGTAGACTGCTTTCGGCAAAATGGTCATTTTTACTATATTAATTCTGCCAATCCATGGGCGTGGGAGATCTTTCCAATCTTCTGAGATCTTCAATTTCTTTCTTCAGAGACTTGAAGTTCTTGTCATACAGATCTTTCACTTGCTTGGTTAGAGTCACATCAAGTTGTTTTATTTTATTTGTGACTATTATTAAGGGTGTTTTCCCCCTAATTTCTTCCTCAGACTGTTTATCCTTTGAGTAGAAGAAGGTCACTGAATTGTTTGAGTTAATTTTATTTCCAGCTACTTTGCTGAAGTTGTTTCTCAGGTTTAGGAGTTCTCTAGTCGAATTTTTGGGCTCACTTAAGTATACTATCATATCATCTGTAAATAGTGATATTTTGACTTCTTCATTTCCACTTTGTATCCCTTTGACCTCCTTTTGTTGTTGAATTGCTCTGGCTAGGACTTCCAGTACTATATTGTATAAATAGGGAGAGAGTGGGCAGCCTTGTCTAATCTTTGCTTCAAGGTTCTCTCCATTTAGTTTGATATTGGCTAATGGTTTTGTGTATTTTTTACTACCAAAATTATTTCCATTTAGTTTGATGGTGGCTTTTACTATGTTTAGGTATGGGTCTTGAATTCCTGATATTTCCAAGGCTTTTGTCATTAAGTGGTGTTGAATTTTGTCAAATGCTTTCTCAGCATCTTATGAAATAGTCATGTTTTTTTTTCTTTGAGTTTGTTTATCTAGGGGATTACTTTGATGAATTTATATATATTTAACTATTCCTCCATCCCTGGGATGAAGCCTACTTGATCATGATGAATGATTGTTTTGATGTGATCTTGGATTCTGTTTTTGAGAATTTTATTGATTTTTTTGCATCTACATTCGTAACTGAAATTGGTCTGTAGTTCACTTTCTTTGTTTGGTCTTTGTGTGGTTTAGTTATCAGAATTACTGTGGCTTCATAGGATGAATTGGATACTGTTCTGTCTGTTTATATTTTGTGGAATATTTGGAAGAGTATGGGTATTAAGTCTTCTTTGAAATTCTGATAGAACTCTGCACTAAACCATCTGGTCCTGGGATTTTTTTGGTTGGGAGAATTTTAATGACTGCTTCTATTTCTTTAGGGGTTATGGGACTGTTTAGATCATTTATCTGATCCTGATTTAACTTTGGTACCTGCTATCTGTCTAGAAAATTGTCCATCTAGATTTTCCAGTTGTTTTTTTTTTTTTTTTTTTTTATGAGAATAGCCTTTTATAGTAGGATCTGATGATTATTTGAATTTCCTCAGTTTCTGTTGTTATGTCTCCCTTTCTATTTCTGATTTCATTAATTTGGGTACTATCACTGTATCCTCTGGTTAGTCTAGGTAAGGATTTATCTATCTTATTGATTTTCTCAAATAATCAGTTCCTGGTTTTGTTGATTTTTGTAGAGTTCTTTTTGTCTGTACTTGGTTGATTTTAGCCCTGAGTTTGATTATTTCCTGCCATCTACTTTTCTTGGTGTATTTGCTTCTTTTTATTCTAGAGCTTTCAGGTATGCTGACAAGCTGCTAGTATAAGCTCTTTCTAGCTTCTTTTTGGAGGCACTCAGAGTTATGAGTTTGCCTCTCAGTATTACTTTCACTGTGTCCCATATGTTTTGGTATGTTGTGCCTTCATTTTCAATAAATTCTAAAAAGCTTTTAATTTCTTTATTTCTTCCCTGACCACGTTATCACTGAGTAGAGCATTGTTCGGCTTTCATGTTTTTGTGGGCTCTCTGTAGTTTTTGTTGTTATTGAAGACCTTCCTGGTAATCTGGTAATTGAAGATCATCTTGGTCTTTGGTAATCTGGTAGGATGCATGGGATTATTTGAATCTTCTTTTATCTGTTTAGGCCTGTTTTGTGACCAATTATATGGTCAATTTTGGAGAAGGTACTGTAGTGGCTATTCATGGTTGTCAACTTGACTATATCTGAACTGAACTACAATCCAGAATTAGAAGGCTCACCTGGCCCTAATCTGGAGGCTGAGAGATACAAGTTTCCGACCCGAATCTTGGCATGGAGATCTTGAGGTATAGTGGCTATGAATCCCAGTGGATTAAGATAGAAAGGGTCACCTGGGGTTTAAGGTGTGGTAATCACACCTTTAACCCGGGCCACACCTTTTGTTGGAGACCTATATAAGGAAGAAAGAAAGCTTGTTCTGTTTTCATTCAGCTTGCCTTGTGGGACTGAGCAACTACTGGATTCTCGGACTTCCATTCACAGCTGCTGCCGACCATTGTTGGGAGTTGATTGTTGGGAGTTGGACTACAGACTGTAAGTCATCAATAAATTCCTTTACTACATAGAGACTACCATAACTTCTGTGACTCTAAAGAACCCTGACTAATACAAAATTGGTATCAGGATAGTGGGGTATTCCTGTGACAACCTGACCATGTTTTGGGGAGGACTGTGGAAGGACTTTGGAACTTTGAGCTAGAAGAGCCATTGGTTAAGAGCTCTATGGGATGTTGTGTAGGAGCTTGGAAGATCATGTTGAGAACAGCGCAGAAGATGGAGGCCTGGCTTTTGAAATTTCAGAGGGAAGATTAAAGACTCTTGTCAGGGCCATGTTGTTTTGATTGTGAAGATTCTGTGGTTCTAGTTAGCTGGGGCTGAAGTATCAGCTGTGATTAACAAGATACCAGAACTACTAAAGTGAAAACTTTGCAATACTGGGACTATTGATGCTGGTTAGCTGGACCTAAGAAATTAGCAGTGATTAAGAAGAGACCAGCATCACTGAGGTTATATCTTCTGGGAAGTATTTTCTGAGAGCACAAAGAGGCTGTGCTCCAGAGATAGCCAAGGTTGTACCTTGTGCTGCAGCAGGACTTGGTAATGTGTAAGAGTCACCCAGCTGGTACTGGTTTTGAAGGAATGAAGGGGTCATGCAAAGAAGTTGAGGCTTGACACAGTGAGAGGCCATGGAAAGCCATTGGAGAAGAGGCAGCATCGGTTTGCAATTGATGGCCCAGGATTGAAGGGGTCATGCAAAGGAGTTGAGGCTTGGCACCATGAAGAAAGCCTATGAGAGGCTATTGGTGAAGCCTAGTTAAAGCAGAAGACAGTGTGTTAGTGATGACAGTACCATGAATGACCACCAAGGACAGCAGCAGCAGTGGAGTACAGGTGTCTGGAGCCCAGAAGACAAGCTGTGTGCTACTCAGGCCCATTTACCAAGTGACTCGGAAAGCTGCTAGCCTTGTGTGGGGCCTGGAACAGGAGAAGGCTCTCCAACAGGTCCAGGCTGCTGTGCAGGCTGCTCTACCACTTGGACCATATGACCCAGCAGACCCGATGGT